>NW_028262363.1:468449-624599 GCF_047370975.1 Nipponia nippon
GGGCGGGGCTAGGAGGCTCCCCCCCCCCCCCCCCGGGGGGGCTGATGGATGCTGCTGGCTAGGAGGGCTTTTTAACGGGGTGGGGGGGGCTTAAAAGGGGGCGGAGCTTCAAAGGGCGGAGCTTGGAATGGGGTGTGGCTTCAAAAGGGGTGGGGCTACAGGGGCTGCCACAGGGGGCTGCTACCTAGGAGGGCTTCAAGGGGGTGGGGCTTCATGGGGTGGGGTTTCACAAAGGGGTGGGGCTTGCCAAGGGGGCGTGGTGCCTTGGGGCGGGGCTTCCTCAACGGGGTGGGGCTTGGGGGGGTGCAGAGTGCTTTCTCACTGGGTAGGCGGGGCTACTTTGGGGCGGGGCTTATTTGGGCCAGGGCTTCTCAGGTGTGGATTAATGGTGTGGGCGGGGCTTTGGGTTGGAGGCGGGGCTCTAGGTGTGCTGTGGGTGGGACTTCCTAGAAGGGGCGGGGCTTGGGGGGGAATAAGGGTGGGGTGTAATTGGGGCAGGGGCTTAATTAGGGGTGGGGTTTCTGGCTGCTGCTGCCAGGGGGTGGGGCTTCCTCGCTGAGTGGGTGGGACCCACCAGCGGGTGGGTGGGGCCTCTAGGAGACCACAGCAGGGAAGGGAAGGTGTGTAAGGGGTGGGGCTTGGAGGCTGGGGGCGGGGCTTTGCGGGCTTGGGGGTGTGGTCTGGCTTTCCATGTGGGCGTGGCTTGTGCATCAGTACTGGGATAGACCCTCAGTGGGGTGGTCTGGGGTTTGGGGAGGGGGGGTGTGGCTCCTGGGGGTGTGGTTCCTGGGGGGTGTGGCCTCGCCTGAAAGCCCCACCCTCTTCCCCACAGGTGGGCGGGGCAAGCGCTGGGGCTGGGCCCCTGGGGGGCCCTGGGGCTGCGGGCGCTGGGGGCGGCGGCCTTGGGGCTGGGGGCTCTCAGGCTGCTCGTCCCCCTCCTGCCCCCCCCCTGAATTAAAGGCGCCTCTCGAGGCTCGCAGACCTTTATTGGGTCGGGGGGGGGGGGCAGGGGTCTGGGGGGACCCGGGGGTTTGGGGGGCACCCGGGGGTTGGGGGGGTCCCAGGGGTTGGGGGAGATCCAGGTATTTGGGTGGGATGCAAGTGCCGGGGGGGGGGGGGGGAAGGGGTTTCGGGGGGTCCCAGGGGTCTGGGAGGGACCCAGGTATTTGGGGGGGGTCCCAGGGGTCTGGGGGGCGTCCCAGGGGTTTGGGGGGACCCATAGATTGGGGGAGATCCAGGTATTTGGGGGGGGACACACCCAGGTGTTTGGGGGGGGGGGCAGGGGTTTGGGGGGTCCAAGGTATTTAGGGGGGTCCCAGGGGTCTGGGGGGACCCAGGTGTTTGGGGGGGTCCCAGGTATTTGGGGGGGCCCAGGGGTCTGGGGGGACCCAGGTGTTTGGGGGGGGGGTCCCAGGGGTTTGGGGGGTCCCAGGTGGTTGGGGGGGACCCAGGTGTTTGGGGGGGTCCCAGGGGTTTGGGGGGTCCCAGGGGTCTGGGGGGACCCAGGTGTTTGGGGGGTCCCAGGGGTTTGGGGGGTCCCAGGGGTCTGGGGGGGACCCAGGTGTTTGGGGGGGGGTCCCAGGGGTTTGGGGGGTCCCAGGGGTCTGGGGGGACCCAGGTGTTTGGGGGGCCCAGGGGTCTGGGGGGACCCAGGTGTTTGGGGGGGGGTCCCAGGAATTTGGGGGGGGAAATCCAGGAATTTGGGGGGGGACCCCCAGGGCACCCCATCGGCCTCCATCTCAGTAGTAGAGCTCTCGGTCCCACCAACCTGGGGAGGGGAAAAAACACAGAGGGGTGAGGGGCACCCAGGGGGTCTGGGGGGGGAGGGGGGGCACCCAAGGGTCCAGGGGGGCACCCAAAGGGGACGCAGGGGTCTGGGGGTGCCCACTCACTTCCCGGGTGTCTCCGCACTCCCAGTTTTCGGATCTCGTCGTAGACGAGGATGAGGAGGCCGTAGGGCATGGGCACGAACCACCACTGGAAGCTGGGGGATGGGGGGGGGGGGACGGACGGACACACGGACACGGTCAGGGGGACCCGGGCGTCCGGGAAGGGGTCAGGAGGGGACCCAGGGGGTCAGGAGGGGACCCAGGCACCCGGGAAGGGGTCAGGATGGGACCCAGGCACCCAGGAAGGGGTCAGGAGGGGACCCAGGGGGTCAGGAGGGGACCCAGGCACCCGGGAAGGGGTCAGGATGGGACCCAGGCACCCAGGAAGGGGTCAGGAGGGGACCCAGGGGGTCAGGAGGGGACCCAGGCACCCGGGAAGGGGTCAGGATGGGACCCAGGCACCCAGGAAGGGGTCAGGAGGGGACCCAGGGGGTCAGGATGGGACCCAGGCACCCGGGGGGGGTCAGGAGGGGACCCAGGCACGCGGGGGGGGCCCAGGGGGGTCAGGATGGGACCCAGGCACCCGGGGGGGTCAGGATGAGACCCAGGCACCCAGGGGGGACCCAGGGGGTCAGGATGGGACCCAGGCACCCAGGAGGGGACCCAGACACCCGGGGGGGACCCAGGCACCCAGGGGGGTCAGGATGGGACCCAGGCACCCGGGGGGGGCCCAGGGGGTCAGGATGGGACCCAGGCACCCGGGGGGGGGGGCCCAGGGGGTCAGGATGGGACCCAGGCACCCGGGGGGGGGTCAGGATGAGACCCAGGCACCCAGGGGGGACCCAGGGGGTCAGGATGGGACCCAGGCACCCGGGGGGGCCCGGGGGGGTCAGGATGGGACCCAGGCACCCGGGGGGGCCCCAGGGGGTCAGGAGGGGACCCAGGCACCCAGGGGGGTCAGGATGGGACCCAGGCACCCGGGGGGGGGCCCAGGGGGTCAGGATGGGACCCAGGCACCCGGGGGGGCCCAGGGGGGTCAGGATGGGACCCAGGCACCCGGGGGGGGGGGCCCAGGGGGTCAGGATGGGACCCAGGCACCCGGGGGGGGGGTCAGGATGAGACCCAGGCACCCAGGGGGGACCCAGGGGGTCAGGATGGGACCCAGGCACCCGGGGGGCCCGGGGGGGTCAGGATGGGACCCAGGCACCCGGGGGGGGGTCAGGATGGGACCCAGGCACCCGGGGGGGGCCCAGGGGGGGTCAGGATGGGGCCCAGGCACCCAGGGGGGGTCAGGGGGGGGCCCAGGCACCCGGGGGGGTGGGGGCCCAGGGGGGTCAGGAGGGGGCCCAGGCACCCGGGGGGGGGGCCCAGGGGGTCAGGAGGGGACCCAGGCACCCGGGGGCGGCCCAGGCACCCGGGAAAGGGTCCGGAGGGGACCCAGGGGGTCAGGATGGGACCCAGGCACCCAGGAGGGGACCCAGACACCCAGGGGGGGTCAGGATGGGACCCAGGCACCCGGGAGGGGGGGGGGGCCCAGGGGGTCAGGATGGGACCCAGGCACCCGGGGGGGGCCCAGGGGGGGTCAGGATGGGACCCAGGCACCCAGGGGGGGTCAGGATGGGACCCAGGCACCCGGGGGGGGCCCAGGGGCCCGCGCCCACCGGATGGGCATGAAGTTGAAGACGTTGGGCATCCCGGGGCAGTAGCAGAGGAAGCAGCCGATGGACACCTGGAACACGATGGCGATCACCAGGATCCGGTTCCTGCCGGGAGGTGGGTCCCTATAGCGCCCTGCGGGCCCCTATAGCACCCCGTGGGCTCTGTAGTGCCCCACAGGCACCCCACAGGCACCTATAGCACCCCGTGGGCTCTGTAGTGCCCCATAGGCACCCCACAGGCACCTATAGCACCCCACAGGCACCCCTCTGGGCCCCTATAGCACCCCGTGGGCTCTGTAGTGCCCCACAGGCACCCCACAGGCACCTATAGCACCCCACAGGCACCCCTATGGGCCCCTACAGCACCCCGTGGGCTCTGTAGTGCCCCATAGGCACCCCACAGGCACCTATAGCACCCCACAGGCACCCCTATGGGCCCCTATAGCACCCCGTGGGCTCCTGTAGTGCCCCATAGGCACCTATAGCACCCCACAGGCACCCCTATGGGCCCCTATAGCACCCCGTGGGCTCCTGTAGTGCCCCACAGGCACCTATAGCACCCCACAGGCACCCCTCTGGGCCCCTATAGCACCCCGTGGGTTCCTGTAGTGCCCCACAGGCACCTATAGCACCCCACAGGCACCCCTATGGGCCCCTATAGCACCCCGTGGGTTCCTGTAGTGCCCCACAGGCACCCCACAGGCCCCTATAGCACCCCGTGGGCTCCTGTAGTGCCCCACAGGCATCCCACAGGCACCTATAGCACCCCACAGGCACCCCTCTGGGCCCCTATAGCACCCCGTGGGCTCCTGTAGTGCCCCACAGGCACCTATAGCACCCCACAGGCACCCCTATGGGCCCCTATAGCACCCCGTGGGTTCCTGTAGTGCCCCACAGGCACCCCACAGGCACCTATAGCACCCCACAGGCACCCCTATGGGCCCCTATAGCACCCCGTGGGCTCCTGTAGTCTCCCATAGGCACCCCACAGGCACCTATAGCACCCCACAGGCACCCCTCTGGGCCCCTATAGCACCCCGTGGGCTCCTGTAGTGCCCCACAGGCACCCCACAGGCACCTATAGCACCCCACAGGCACCCCTCTGGGCCCCTATAGCACCCCGTGGGCTCCTGTAGTCTCCCACAGGCACCTATAGCACCCCACAGGCACCCCTATGGGCCCCTATAGCACCCCGTGGGCTCCTGTAGTGCCCCACAGGCACCTATAGCACCCCACAGGCACCCCTCTGGGCCCCTATAGCACCCCGTGGGCTCCTGTAGTGCCCCACAGGCACCCCACAGGCACCTATAGCACCCCACAGGCACCCCTATGGGCCCCTATAGCACCCCGTGGGCTCCTGTAGTGCCCCATAGGCACCTATAGCACCCCACAGGCACCCCTATGGGCCCCTATAGCACCCCGTGGGCTCCTGTAGTGCCCCACAGGCACCTATAGCACCCCACAGGCACCCCTCTGGGCCCCTATAGCACCCCGTGGGTTCCTGTAGTGCCCCACAGGCACCTATAGCACCCCACAGGCACCCCTATGGGCCCCTATAGCACCCCGTGGGTTCCTGTAGTGCCCCACAGGCACCCCACAGGCACCTATAGCACCCCACAGGCACCCCTATGGGCCCCTATAGCACCCCGTGGGCTCCTGTAGTCTCCCATAGGCACCTATAGCACCCCACAGGCACCCCTCTGGGCCCCTATAGCACCCCGTGGGCTCCTGTAGTGCCCCACAGGCATCCCACAGGCACCTATAGCACCCCACAGGCACCCCTCTGGGCCCCTATAGCACCCCGTGGGCTCTGTAGTGCCCTACAGGCACCCCACAGGCACCTATAGCACCCCACAGGCACCCCTCTGGGCCCCTATAGCACCCCGTGGGCTCCTGTAGTGCCCCACAGGCACCTATAGCACCCTACAGGCACCCCTATGGGCCCCTATAGCACCCCGTGGGCTCCTGTAGTCTCCCATAGGCACCTATAGCACCCCACAGGCACCTATAGCACCCCCACAGGCACCCCTATGGGCCCCTATAGCACCCCGTGGGCTCCTGTAGTGCCTCATAGGCACCCCACAGGCACCTATAGAACCCCTACAGGCTCCTGTAGTGCCCCACAGGCACCCCTCTGGGCCCCTATAGCACCCCGTGGGCTCCTGTAGTGCCCCACAGGCATCCCACAGGCACCTATAGCACCCCACAGGCACCCCTCTGGGCCCCTATAGCACCCCGTGGGCTCCTGTAGTGCCCCACAGGCACCTATAGCACCCCACAGGCACCCCTATGGGCCCCTATAGCACCCCGTGGGTTCCTGTAGTGCCCCACAGGCACCCCACAGGCACCTATAGCACCCCACAGGCACCCCTATGGGCCCCTATAGCACCCCGTGGGCTCCTGTAGTCTCCCATAGGCACCCCACAGGCACCTATAGCACCCCACAGGCACCCCTCTGGGCCCCTATAGCACCCCGTGGGCTCCTGTAGTGCCCCACAGGCACCCCACAGGCACCTATAGCACCCCACAGGCACCCCTCTGGGCCCCTATAGCACCCCGTGGGCTCCTGTAGTCTCCCACAGGCACCTATAGCACCCCACAGGCACCCCTCTGGGCCCCTATAGCACCCCGTGGGCTCCTGTAGTGCCCCACAGGCACCTATAGCACCCTACAGGCACCCCTCTGGGCCCCTATAGCACCCCGTGGGCTCCTGTAGTGCCCCACAGGCACCTATAGCACCCCACAGGCACCCCTCTGGGCCCCTATAGCACCCCGTGGGCTCCTGTAGTGCCCCACAGGCACCTATAGCACCCCACAGGCACCCCTCTGGGCCCCTATAGCACCCCGTGGGCTCCTGTAGTGCCCTACAGGCACCCCACAGGCACCTATAGCACCCCACAGGCACCCCTCTGGGCCCCTATAGCACCCCGTGGGCTCCTGTAGTGCCCTACAGGCACCCCACAGGCACCTATAGCACCCCACAGGCACCCCTATGGGCCCCTATAGCACCCTGTGGGCTCCTATAGCAGAGCCCCTGTGGCCCGTATACCCCCATAGGCACCGGGGGTTATATACATGCATAAGCACCAGAAGAGACCCATAGTGCCCTATAGTCCTGACAGGCAGTGACAGAGCCCCTATAGACCCTATAGGCACTAGAAGAACACCCTACAGACCCCATAGGCACCGGAAGAGCCCATTAGCCCCCAGAAGAACCCCTATAGCCCCCATAGGTACTGGCAGGGCCCCTAGCCCTCGGTAGTCGCTGGAAGCGGCCCCGTAGCCCCCATTGGCACCAGCAGAGTCCCGTCACTCCTATGGCCCCCATAGGCACTTGAAGAGCCCCTATAGCCCCCCTATAGCCTCTATAGGCACCGGAAGAGCCCATTGGCCCCCAGAAGGACCCCTATAGCCCCCATAGGTACTGGCAGGGCCCCTAGCCCTCGGTAGTCGCTGGAAGCAGCCCCGTAGCCCCCATTGGCACCAGCAGAGTCCCGTCACTCCTATGGCCCCCATAGGCACTTGAAGAGCCCCTATAGCCCCCCTATAGCCCCTATAGGCACCGGAAGAGCCCATTGGCCCCCAGAAGAACCCCTATAGCCCCCATAGGTACTGGCAGGGCCCCTAGCCCTCGGTAGTCGCTGGAAGCAGCCCCGTAGCCCCCATTGGCACCAGCAGAGTCCCGTCACTCCTATGGCCCCCATAGGCACTTGAAGAGCCCCTATAGCCCCCCTATAGCCCCTATAGGCACCGGAAGAGCCCATTGGCCCCCAGAAGAACCCCTATAGCCCCCATAGGTACTGGCAGGGCCCCTAGCCCTCGGTAGCCGCTGGAAGCAGCCCCGTAGCCCCCATTGGCACCAGCAGAGTCCCGTCACTCCTATGGCCCCCATAGGCACTTGAAGAGCCCCTATAGCCCCCCTATAGCCCCTATAGGCACCGGAAGAGCCCATTGGCCCCCAGAAGAACCCCTATAGCCCCCATAGGTACTGGCAGGGCCCCTAGCCCTCGGTAGTCGCTGGAAGCAGCCCCGTAGCCCCCATTGGCACCAGCAGAGTCCCGTCACTCCTATGGCCCCCATAGGCACTTGAAGAGCCCCTATAGCCCCCCTATAGCCCCTATAGGCACCGGAAGAGCCCATTGGCCCCCAGAAGAACCCCTATAGCCCCCATAGGTACTGGCAGGGCCCCTAGCCCTCGGTAGTCGCTGGAAGCAGCCCCGTAGCCCCCATTGACACCAGCAGAGTCCTGTCACTCCTATGGCCCCCATAGGCACTTGAAGAGCCCCTATAGCCCCCCTATAGCCCCTATAGGCACCGGAAGAGCCCATTGGCCCCCAGAAGGACCCCTATAGCCCCCATAGGTACTGGCAGGGCCCCTAGCCCTCGGTAGTCGCTGGAAGCAGCCCCGTAGCCCCCATTGGCACCAGCAGAGTCCCGTCACTCCTATGGCCCCCATAGGCACTTGAAGAGCCCCTATAGCCCCCCTATAGCCCCTATAGGCACCGGAAGAGCCCATTGGCCCCCAGAAGAACCCCTATAGCCCCCATAGGTACTGGCAGGGCCCCTAGCCCTCGGTAGTCGCTGGAAGCAGCCCCGTAGCCCCCATTGGCACCAGCAGAGTCCCGTCACTCTTATGGCCCCCATAGGCACTTGAAGAGCCCCTATAGCCCCCCTATAGCCCCTATAGGCACCGGAAGAGCCCATTGGCCCCCAGAAGAACCCCTATAGCCCCCATAGGTACTGGCAGGGCCCCTAGCCCTCGGTAGTCGCTGGAAGCAGCCCCGTAGCCCCCATTGGCACCAGCAGAGTCCCGTCACTCCTATGGCCCCCATAGGCACTTGAAGAGCCCCTATAGCCCCCCTATAGCCCCTATAGGCACCGGAAGAGGCCCTGCTGGAAGAGGGAGAGGCGTCGGGTCTTGCGGATGAGGACGTCGGCGATCTGGCACATCTCGATGCTGATGAAGAAGACGGTGTAGCAGGTGTACTGCTGGTAGTGGCGCTGCTCGAAGGTCTACGGGCGACGTATAGGTCAGCGGGGGGGAGGGGGGGGGGCCGTATAGGGGGCCCCGAGGGGTCTATAGGGCCTATACGTACCCATTGCTGGCCGTAGCTGTCCTGCAGCTCCTGCTCGTGGGTGTCTTCCCAACGCGGGCGCAAGCCCAAGCAGAGCAGCGGCCACCAACCCTCCTGCGCCATCGCCACGAAGTAGTCGGTGAAGCCGGCGAAGGACTGGATGGCACCTACCGGGGGGGGGGGGGGGCAGGGTTAGGGGGGGACCCAGGCGGCCGGGTGGCCAGGGACCCAGGTGGCCAGGTGGCCAAGGACCCAGGTGGCCAAGGACCTAGGTGGCCAAGGAGCCAGATGGCCAGGGACCTGGGGACCCAGGGATCCGGGTGGCCAGGGACCCATGTGTTTGGGGACTCAAGTGGCCAGGGACTCAAGTGGCCAGGGACCCAGGTGGCCAGGGACCCAGGTGGCCAAGTGGCCAGGGGCCCAGGTGACCAGGTGGCCAAGGACCCAGGCGGCCAAGGAGCCAGATGGCCAGGGACCTGGGGACCCAGGCATCTGGGTGGCCAGGGACACAGGTGGCCAAGTGGCCAAGGACCCAGGTGGCCAAGGAGCCAGATGGCCAGGGATCCGGGTGGCCAGGGACCCGTGTGTTTGGGGACTTAAGTGGCCAGGGACTCAGGTGGCCAGGGACCCAGGTGACCAGGTGGCCAAGGACCTAGGTGGCCAAGGAGCCAGATGGCCAGGGATCCGGGTGGCCAGGGATCCGGGTGGCCAGGCATCTGGGTGGCCAGGGACACAGGTGGCCAAGTGGCCAAGGACCCAGGTGGCCAAGGAGCCAGATGGCCAGGGACCTGTGTGTTTGGGGACTTAAGTGGCCAGGGCCCCAGGTGGCCAGGGACCCAGGTGTCCAAGTGGCCAGGGGCCCAGGTGACCATGTGGCCAAGGACCTAGGTGGCCAAGGAGCCAGATGGCCAGGGACCTGGGGACCCAGGGATCCGGGTGGCCAGGGACCCATGTGTTTGGGGACTCAAGTGGCCAGGGACTCAAGTGGCCAGGGACCCAGGTGGCCAGGGACCCAGGTGGCCAAGTGGCCAGGGGCCCAGGTGACCAGGTGGCCAAGGACCTAGGTGGCCAAGGAGCCAGATGGCCAGGGACCTGGGGACCCAGGCATCTGGGTGGCCAGGGACACAGGTGGCCAAGTGGCCAAGGACCCAGGTGGCCAAGGAGCCAGATGGCCAGGGATCCAGGTGGCCATGGACCCGTGTGTTTGGGGACTCAAGTGGCCAGGGACCCAGGTGGCCAGGGACCCAGGTGTCCAAGTGGCCAGGGGCCCAGGTGACCAGATGGCCAAGGACCTAGGTGGCCAAGGAGCCAGATGGCCAGGGACCTGGGGACCCAGGGATCCGGGTGGCCAGGGACCCAGGTGTTTGGGGACTCAAGTGGCCGGGGACTCAGGTGGCCAGGGGCCCAGGTGACCAGGTGGCCAAGGACCTAGGTGGCCAAGGAGTCAGATGGCCAGGGATCTGGGTGGCCAGGGACCCAGGTGTCTGGGGACTCAAGTGGCCGGGGACTCAAGTGGCCAGGGACCCAGGTGGCCATGGACCCAGGTGACCACCTGGGCGTGGCCAAGGACCCAGGCATCTGGGTGGCCAGGGACCGAGGTGTCTGGGCATCTCCAGGCATCTCCACACCCCGGTGTCCGGGCCACCCATGGACCCAGGTGTCAAGGGCACCCCAACATCTGGACCAGCCAGACCCCGCCCCCCCCCCCCAAGGTGGACCCCGGCGTCCGGGCCGTACCAATCTGGAAGTAGGAATACGCCGCCAAGGGTTCGTTGACCAATCGGTCGCGTCGAGGGTTGCGGGGCTTCAGGTGCATGATGTCACTCTCCGCCCTCTCATAGGCCAAGGAGACGGAGGGGAACTGTGGACCCAGGCACCCGGGTGAGGGACCCGGGCGTCTGGAGGGGACCCCAACATCTGGGTGGGGGTCCCCGGTATCTGGGGGACGGACCCAACCCTTGGGGTGAAGCACCCAAGTGTCGGGGTGAAGAAGGGTGAAGGTGTCAGGGTGAGGGACTCAAGGTGTTGGGGTGGAGGACCCAGGTATCTGGGAGGGACCCCGGCGGCCGGGTGAAGCACCCAATGGGTGAAGAACCCAACGACCAGTTGACGGACTGGTTGATGGACCCAGGCATCCAGAAGGGACCTTGGCATCTGGGTGAGGCACCCAACGGGTGAAGAACCCCAGCGTCCCCCGGTTCCTGGGTGAGGAACCTCAACGACCCTGGACTGGTTGATGGATGGTTGGACTGGTTGATGGACCCAGGCATCCAGGAGGGACCTTGGCATCTGGGTGAGGCACCCAACGGGTGAAGAACCCCAGCGTCCCCCGGTTCCTGGGTGAGGAACCTCAACGACCCTGGACTGGTTGATGGACCCAGGCATCCAGGTTGGGGACCCCAGCATCCGGGAGGGACCCCGGCATCTGGGTGAGGCACCCAACGGGTGAAGAACCCCCCCAAGGTCCATATGAAGCCCCCTGGTTCCTGGGTGAGGAACCTCAACGACCGGTTGATGGACCCAAGCGTCCGGGCACTCACGATGTCAGTGCAGAGCTCGATGAAGAGGATGGTGATGCAGCCCAAGGGCAGGGGGACGCTGGCCGTGATGTAGATGAGGTAAGGGGTCAACTCGGGGATGTTCTTGGTCAAGGTGTAGGCGATGGACTTCTTCAGGTTGTCAAAGATCAAGCGGCCTGGGAAGGGTGGGGACAGCGTCACCAGGGTGGTGTCGCCTGGTGTCCCCCATCCCCGGTGTCCCCAGCCCCACCTTGCTCCACGCCGGTGACGATGGAGGCGAAGTTGTCGTCGAGGAGGATCATGTCGGCCGCGTTCTTGGCGGCGTCGGAGCCGGCGATGCCCATGGCCACCCCGATGTCGGCCTTCTTCAGCGCCGGGGAGTCGTTCACCCCGTCGCCCGTCACCGCCACGATGGCGCCCTGGGGACACGGGGACCGGAGGGGTGGGGGATGAGGACCGGCACCGTCCCCATCGTGATGGCACCTTGGGAACGTCACCGTCCCCACCACGAGGGCCTCCTGGGGACAGAGGGACCAGAGGAATGGGGACAGGGCCCATCGCCGTCCCCGTCGTGACGGCACCTTGGGGACACGGGGCGTGGTGGCACCCTGCGGGATGCGGGGGACACGTCTCCGGTCATCCCAATGTCCCCAAAGCCACCCAATGTCCTCTCCCCACCGGGACTGGTAGTGGCTTCGAGTTGTGCCCATGTCCCCAGTGTTGTCACCTTCCTCGGTGTCCCCCCATGTCCCCAGTGTCCCCAATGTCCCCTCAGTGTCCCCAATGTCCCCATGCCTCCAGCATCCCCATGTCCCCAGTGTCCCCAGTCTCCCCCATGTCCCCACTGTCCCCCCAGTGTCCCAATGTCCCCACCAGCCGCTGGCAGCTCTCCACGATGACAAGTTTCTGCTGCGGTGACGTCCGGGCGAAGACCATCTCAGGGTGGGCGCGCAGGAGACCCTCCAGAGCCCCCGGTGTCATGGCCGCCAGCTCCGCCCCCGTCACCACCCGTGCCCGCGCCTGCCTGGGGAGGGGACAACACCGGACGCCTGGGTCCCCCCCACCCCACCCGGACACCCGGGTCCCCTCCTGGACACCCGGGTCCCCTCCCGGACGCTTGGGTCCCACCTGGGGTCCACCCGTTCGAGGGGGACGCGGAGACGAGCTGCCACCTCCTCGGGGGTCTCGCTGCCCTCTGAGATGATGCCAACGGCCGCCGCGATGGCCTTGGCCGTGATGGGGTGGTCTCCGGTCACCATGATGACCTGGGGACGAGGGGAGGTGGGGACGTTGGTGTGGGCCCGATGGTTCCTCATGGTCCCCAATGTCCCCCCATGTTCTTGGGATGTCCCCCCAGCCTCATGTCCCTCTTGTCCCCATGTCCCCAAATCCCTTTCTGGCCTTCCATGTCCTTGATGTCCCCATCTCTATGTCCCTCCCAGTCCCCCTGTCCATCTTGCGTCCCTCATGTCCCCCTATGCCCTTCCATGTCCTTGATGTCCCCCCATCCCCATGTCCCTCCTGATCCCCATGTCCTCCTGTCCCCCACGTCCTTGATGTCCCCCCATCCCCACGTCCCTCCTAATCCCCATGTCCTTGATGTCCCCCCCGTCCTCATGTCCCCCCTTTTGTCCCCATGTCCCTCCATGTCTCTGATGTCCCCCCATCCTCACGTCCATCCCAGTCCCCACGTCCCTCCATGTCCTTGATGTCCCCCCATCCCCATGTCCCCCCACGTCCCCACGTCCCTCCTAATCCCCACGTCCTTGATGTCCCCCCATCCCCACGTCCCTCCTAATCCCCATGTCCTTGATGTCCCCCCCGTCCTCATGTCCCCCCTTTTGTCCCCATGTCCCTCCATGTCTCTGATGTCCCCCCATCCTCACGTCCATCCCAGTCCCCACGTCCCTCCATGTCCTTGATGTCCCCCCATCCCCATGTCCCCCCACGTCCCCATGTCCCTCCTAATCCCCACATCCTTGATGTCCCCCCATCCCCACGTCCCTCCTAATCCCCATGTCCTTGATGTCCCCCCCGTCCTCATGTCCCCCTTTTGTCCCCATGTCCCTCCATGTCTCTGATGTCCCCCCATCCTCACGTCCATCCCAGTCCCCACGTCCCTCCATGTCCTTGATGTCCCCCCATCCCCATGTCCCCCCACGTCCCCATGTCCCTCCTAATCCCCATGTCCTTGATGTCCCCCCATCCTCACGTCCATCCCAGTCCCCATGTCCCTCCATGTCCTCGGTGTCCCCCCATCCCCATGTCCCCATGTCCCCAGCCGTGTCCCCTACCCTGATACCAGCCGTGCGACACTTGAGCACGGCCTGGGGGACGGTGGCCCTGGGTGGATCGATCATGGACACCAGCCCGGCGAAGCAGAGTCCCACGGCCACCTCCGGCAGCTCCTCGGGGTCCGTCCCCGCTGCCACCGTCCCCGCTGGCAGCCAGCGGGCGCAGAACCCTTGGGAGGGACAAGGGGGGGACGTGAGGGGACACGGCGGCGGGGACACCGGGACCCATGTGTATGGGAGTGTTGCATGTGCCACCCCCTGCACGTGTGTCCTCCATCCCACGTCCCCCATGTCCCCCCGTGTCCCAAATCTCCTCCATTTCCCCCCCATCTCCCCAGGGTGTCCCCACGTCCCCATCTCCCCATGGTGTCCCCATCTCCCCATGGTGTCCCCCCATCCCCATCTCCCCATGGTGTCCCCATCTCCCCATGGTGTCCCCCCATCCCCACGTCCCCATCTCCCCATGGTGTCCCTCCATCCCCACGTCCCCTCCATCCCCCCATCTCCCCATGGTGTCCCCCCATCCCCACGTCCCCTCCATCCCCATTTCCCCCCATCCCCCCATGGTGTCCCCCCATCCCTACGTCCCCTCCATCCCCCCACTCCACCCATCTCCCCATGGTGTCCCCACGTCCCCATCTCCCCATGGTGTCCCCATCTCCCCATGGTGTCCCCCCATCCCCACGTCCCCATCTCCCCATGGTGTCCCCACGTCCCCCTCTCCCCATGGTGTCCCTCCATCCCCACGTCCCCTCCATCCCCCCATCCCCCCATGGTGTCCCCCCATCCCCACGTCCCCTCCATCCCCATTTCCCCCCATCCCCCCGTGGTGTCCCCCCATCCTCACGTCCCCTCCATCCCCCCATTTCCCCCCATCCCCCCATGGTGTCCCCCCATCCTCACGTCCCCTCCATCCCCCCACTCCACCCATCTCCCCGGGGTGTCCCCCCATCCCCACGTCCCCTCCATCCCCCCACTCCACCCATCTCCCCGTGGTGTCCCCCCATCCCTACGTCCCCTCCATCC
Organism: Nipponia nippon; assembly: GCF_047370975.1. NCBI lineage: Eukaryota > Metazoa > Chordata > Aves > Pelecaniformes > Threskiornithidae > Nipponia > Nipponia nippon. The sequence continues at coordinate 482,851 of NW_028262363.1, forward strand.
CCATTTCCCCCCCATCCCCCCATGGTGTCCCCCCATCCCTACGTCCCCTCCATCCCCCCACTCCACCCATCTCCCCGGGGTGTCCCCCCATCCCCACGTCCCCTCCATCCCCCCATCCCCCCATGGTGTCCCCCCATCCTCACGTCCCCTCCATCCCCCCACTCCACCCATCTCCCCGGGGTGTCCCCCCATCCCCACGTCCCCTCCATCCCCCCATCCCCCCCCACCCCCCATCCCCCACTCACCCAACACCCTCTCCCCACGCCCCCCCAGCTCGGCGTAGGCCCCCTCGAAGGCCTCCCGCCACTGGGCGTCCAGGGCCAGCTCCTGTCCCTTCAGCAGCACGGTGCTGCACCGCTCCAGCACCCGCTCGGGGGCACCTTTCAGCACCAGGAGCTGCCGTTCTCCCGCTTCGTGGACTGACAGCTGCCGAGGGACCCAGATGCCTCGGTTCCCACCCGGACACCTGGGTCCCCCCCCAAACATCTGGGTCCCTCCTGAACATCTGGATCCCCCTTGGATACTTGGGTTCCTCCTTGGACACTTGGGTTCCTCCTGAACACCAAGGTCCCCCCCGAACATCTGGGTCTCTCCTGGACATCTGAGTCCGTCCCCCCCCCCCGGACACCTGGGTCCCTCCTGAACATCTGGGTCCACCCTGGACGCCTTGGTCTCCCTCGGACACTTGAGTCCTTTGTGAACACCAAGGTCCCTCCTCAACATCTGGGTCCACCCCTGAACATCTGGATCCCCCTCGGACACCTGGGTCTCCCTTGGACACTTGGGTCCCTCCCCAACACCAAGGTCCCCCCCGAACATCTGGGTCCCTCCTGGACATCTGGGTCCCCCCCTGGACACCTGGGTCCCTCCTGAACATCTGGGTCCACCCCTGAACATCTGGACCCCCCCCGAACCTCTGGATCCCCCTCGGACACCTGGGTCTCCCTTGGACACTTGGGTCCCTCCCCAACACCAAGGTCCCCCCCGAACATCTGGGTCCCTCCTGAACATCTGGACCCCCCCTGAACATCTGGATCCCCCTCGGACACCTGGGTCTCCCTTGGACACTTGGGTCCCTCCCCAACACCAAGGTCCCCCCCGCCCATCTGGGTCCCTCCTGGACATCTGGGTCCCCCCCTGGACACCTGGGTCCCTCCTGAACATCTGGGTCCACCCCTGAACATCTGGACCCCCCCCGAACATCTGGATCCCCCTCGGACACCTGGGTCTCCCTTGGACACTTGGGTCCCTCCCCAACACCAAGGTCCCCCCCGAACATCTGGGTCCCTCCTGAACATCTGGACCCCCCCTGAACATCTGGATCCCCCTCGGACACCTGGGTCTCCCTTGGACACTTGGGTCCCTCCCCAACACCAAGGTCCCTCCTCAACATCTGGGTCCCTCCTGAACATCTGGGTTCCCCCCCCCCCCCCGGATACCTGGGTTCCTCCCAGATGCCTGGGTCCCTCCTGAACATCTGGACCCCCCCGAACATCTGGACCCCCCCCCCAGACCACTGGGTCCCCCCACCTGGAACTTGTTGGTGGAGTTGAAGGGCAGCTCGGCCACCTTGGGGAAGCGTCCGCGCGCCTCCGCCACCGACCCCACCGTCACCTCCGCGAACTTCAGCAGCGCCGTCTCCGAAGCGTCGCCGATGACCTCGCGCTGCGGGGGCGGGGCTTACGTGGGCGGGGGGAGGGCATATCGCCCCATATAGGACCCTTCTCTGGGGAAGGTCCTGGACCCTATGTGCATCTCCAAGCCCTATATAGGGCCCCTATAGGGGTGCCCGCATCGCCCTCCCAGCCCCATATAGGGCTTCTATAGGGGTCCTATATGACATTTCCAGCCCCATATAGTGTCCCCACGGGCATCCTGGCCCCTATATGTCCCTCCCAACCCCATGTGGAGCCTCTATGGGGGGTCCCTGGCCCCTATACGCCCCTCCCAGCCCCATATAATGCCCCTACGGGTGTCCTGGGACTTATATACCCCTCCCAGCCCTATATGGGGCCCCTATATAGCCCTCCATCATCCCATATAGGACCCCTATGGCAGTTCCTGTACACCCTTCCCAGCCCCATATAGGGCCCCTAGAGGAGTCCTAGGCCCTTCTCCCAATCCCATATAGGGTCCCTAAATGTCCCTCCCAGCCCCATATAGGGCCCCTATAGGGCTCGTAGCCCCATACGCGTCCCACCTTGGCCACGGGGACGTTGTCTTGTCCCGGCTTGAACTGGGCCCTATTGCAGAGGGTGACGACACGGCTCAGCATGGTCCACGTCTCGGACGATTGGTCGAAGCTCTGACCTGGGCGGTGGGCCATAGGGGTCACCTCAAGGGACCCAGGCGTCCGGGGTGAGGGGGGGGGGGGGGGCGGACCCAGGCATCCGGCTCACCTGATTGGTCCTCGGTCGTGTCGGCCGTATGGATCTGGTTGTCGAACCACAGATGTGCCACCGTCATCCGGTTTTGGGTGAGGGTCCCCGTCTTGTCGGAGCAGATGACCGAGGTGGAACCCAACGTCTCCACGGCTTCCAGGTTCTTCACCACGCAATTCTTCCGCGCCAGCCGCTTCGCCGTCAGCGAGAGGCAAACCTGGGGCCGGAGAAGTCCGTCGGCACCCTGGGGAACCCTGGGAGCCCTACGGCCCCCGTGGGACCCCCCGGAGGTGGTGTGGTGGCCTTGGAGCCGTGGGGACCTCCAGGAAAGCAGTTGATGCCCGTGGACCCGTAGGGACAACGAGAACCCATAGCGCATCCTTGGGTCGCGTTGGACCCATGGGTCCTACGCGAACCCCACGAAGACCCTCAAGGACCTCGTAGCACCCATGGCTTGTGATGGACCCGTGGGGACCTCCTGGAGCTCCTGTGGTGGCCTTGGAACCATGGGGACCTTCAGGAAAACAGCTGACGCCCCGTAGGGACCATCAGGGCCCATGGAGACCCCCTGGGTTGTGTTGGACCCATGGGTCCCATATAAACCCCATGAAGACCCTCAAAGGCCCTATAGCACCCACGGTTCGTGATGGGACCCATAGCTCCAACCCCTGCGATGCCCCAAACCATACCGTGACAGTGGCCAGCAGCCCCTCAGGGACGTAGGCCACGACGATGGCCATGAAGAAGACCATGGCACGGAGGAAGGGGTAGCCGATGACCATGGCCACCACGAAGAAGGTGGCACCGAAGAAGATGGCGAGGCCGGCGATGATGTCAACAAAGTGCTCGATTTCGATGGCGATGGGCGTCTTCTCGTTCTCCACCCCTGAGGCCAAGCTGGCGATGCGTCCGATGATGGTCCGGTCACCCGTGTTGATCACCAGCCCCATCGCTGTCCCTATGGGACCCAAGTATCTGGGTGGGTTGGGGGACCCAGGCGTCCGGGTGGGACCCAGGTGGCCGGGAAGGGGACCCAGGTGTCCAGGTGGGGACCCAGACGTCCGGGTGGGACCCAGGTGGCCGGGAAGGGGACCCAGGTGTCCAGGTGGGACCCAGGTGGCCGGGAAGGGGACCCAGGTGTCCAGGTGGGACCCAGATGTTGAGGAGGGACCTTGGTGTTCATGAGGGACCCAAGTGTCCAAGGGAGACCCAGGTGTCTGAGAGGGATCCAGATGTTCAGGGGGGGTCCAGATGTTCAGGAGGAACCCAGATGTTGAGGAGGGACCTTGGTGTTCATGAAGGACTCAAGTGTCCGAGGGAGACCAAGGTGTCCAGGGTGGACCCAGATGTTCAAGAGGAACCCAGGCATCTGGGTGGGACCCAGGTGTCCGGGTGGGGACCCAGACGTCCTGGTGGGACCCAGGCGTCCGGGTGGGACCCAGGTGTCCGGAAAGGGGACCCAGGTGTCCAGGTGGGACCCAGGTGGCCGGGAAGGGAACCCAGGTGTCCGGGTGGGGACCCAGACGTCCGGGTGGGACCCCGGTGGCCGGGAAGGGGACCCAGGTGTCCGGGTGGGGACCCAGACGTCCGGGTGGGACCCCGGTGTCCGGGAAGGGGACCCAGGTGTCCAGGTGGGGACCCAGGTGTCCGGGTGGGACCCCGGTGTCCGGGTGGGACGCACCTTCTAGGCACATGGTGGAGAAGAAGGCGATGTTGCGGGTCTCCAAGGGCGAATCATGGGTGCACTCGGGTGACCGCGTCTGGGGCTCCGACTCCCCCGTCAAGGATGAGTTGTCCACCTGGAGGTGGCGGTGGGAGGACAGAACTCACCTCAGGGGGGGGACCCAGGCATCCGCGCACCCCTCCCCCCCCCAAAAAAAGAGGACCCAGGTGGCCACGCCCACCTTGCAACCCTGAGCTGAGATGATGCGGATGTCTGCAGGAACTCGGTCCCCTCCTTTGATCTCCACCAGGTCACCGACCACCAGCTCGTTGGCGTTGATCTGCAGCTTGTCCCCTTCTCGGATCACCGTGGCTTGCTGGAGGTGACAGGAGAAGCCCAGGTGGCCGGGTGGGCACCCAGGTGGCCGGGTGGGCACCCAGGTGTCTGGGTAAGGAAGGGACGCCCCCCCTCCCCCACCTGAGGGACGAGGTTCTTGAAGCTGGCGATGATGTTGGTGCTCTTGAACTCCTGGTAGTAGCCGAAGCAACCGGTGACGACGACGACGGCGATGAGGGCGATGGCGAGGTACAGCTGGGGGGGAGGGGGTGGGGACAGGATCAGGCCCCCGGGGTGGGGACCCAGGTGTCCGTGTACTCCCAGCCAAGGGCACCCAGGCGTCCTGCCCTCCGGAGGGTCCCAGGCACCTCGTTCCTCCCCCGGAGCCCCCCAGGTTGCCCCCTCTCGAGGGCTCCAGGTGCCCCCCAAGATGGACCCAGATGTTCCCCAGGTGTTCCTCAACCCATGGAGCCATGCATCCCTCTAAGACGAACCCAGATGTTCTCCAGCCCAGGTGGACCCAGATGTTCCCCAAGATGGACCCAGGCGTTCCTCAGCCCAGGGACCCAGACATTCTGCCCCCCCGCCCCCGACAGATCCAGATGTTCCTCGAGATGGACCCAGGTGTCCCCTCCCCCGAGATGGACCCAGATGTTCCCCCAGATGCACTCGAGCGTTCCTCAACCCATAGACCCACGTGTATCCCCCCTAAATGAACCCAGGTGTTGCCCCCCAAGATGGACCCAGATGTCCCCGTCCCCCCCCAAGATGGACCCAGATGTCCTGTCCCCTCCCCCAAGATGGCCCCAGGTGTCCAGCATACGTTGTCGGAGCTGCCGCGGTCACCCTCTCCCTCCTGCACGCCGTAGGCGATGAGGCAAATGGCCGCCGCCACCCACATCAGGCACTGGAGACCCCCGGCCAACTGTCGCCCAAACTTGACGCACTCGGGGGTCCCGCGGGGGGGGCGGAGCTCGTTGGGGCCGTCCCGCAGCAGCCGCTCGGCTGCCACCGCCTCCACCAGGCCCTGCCGGGGTCAAGCGGGGTCATGGGGTCAACGGGGGTCAACGGGGTTGGTGGGGTCACTGGCATTGGTGGGGTCAATGGGGTTGATGAGGTCAAGAGGTTGGTGGGGGTCATGGAGCTGACTGGGGTCAATGGGGTCGATGGGGTTGGTGGGGGTCAGTGGGGTCATTGGGGTTGATGGGTCATGGGGGGTCATCAGGGTCAATGAGGTTGGTTGGGGTCAAGGTGACCGGTAGGGTCATGGGGTCAATGGGGCTGACAGGGGTCAATGGGGCTGACGGGGGTCAGTGGGGTGGGGGGGTCCGAGGGTCACGGTGCTGGGAGCTGTGGGGGGTTGTGGGATCGGCTGGGGTCAGAGGTCAGAGGTCACCCACCTTGGAGATGCTGGTGCTGTACTTGACCTCCAGGTCGTTCACATCGAGCTTGTGGTCATCCTGGGGGCACCTGCCTCAGCACTGGCCCCTGACCCCTGACCCTCCCAGTGCCCCCCATTACAGCCCAGTGCCCTCACTGCCTCTCCCAGTGCCCTACTGACCTTCTCCGTCCCTCTCTTGACCCCTGTTGACCTCCCAGTCCTCCCTATTGACCCTCCCAGTCACTCCCAGTGCCCCATTGACCTCTGTTGACCTCCCCGTGCCCACATGGACCTCCCAGTCCCTCCCAGTTCCCCCCACTGACTGTCCCAGTTGCCTCCATTGACCCTTGATAACCCCCGCACTCCTCCAGTTGACCTCCCGGTGCCCCCCTTTGACCCCCATTCCCTCCCAGTGCCCCCCCCGGTGACCCCCTAGTCCCTCCCAGTCGCCCTTGTTGACCTCCCAGTCTTCCCCATTGACCTCCCAGCCCCTCCAGTTGACCTCCCAGTGCCCCCCGTTGACCCCCAACCCTTCCCAGTGCCCCCCGTTGATGCCCAGTCCCTCCCAGTCCCCCTTGTTGACCTCCCAGCCTCCCCACTGACCTCCCGGTCTCCCCCTACCCCCTCAGTTGACCTCCCAGCGCCCCCCATTGACCCTCCCAGTCCCTCCCAGTCCCCCCCCCCGTACCACATCCATCTCCTTCTTCATGTCCTCCAGCTTCTCCTGCTTGCGGCGGCCACGCCCCTTTGGCGGCGGGCGCGGGGCCTTGCCCCGCGGCCCCAGCTCATAGCTCTCCTGGGGGCAGAGGTCAGAGGTCAGGGGTCGCCTGGGGAGGGGGTCCCTCTGTCCGTCCGTCCCTCCCTCCCCCCTCCCGCCTCCATCTTTCCCTTCACCTCGTGCCACCTTGTCTCCGCCCACGTGTCCATCTGTCTGTCCCTCCGTCCGTCCCTTCATCTCTCTCTCCGTCCCTCCAGCTGTCCCTCTGTCCATCCCTCATCTCTTTGTCCATCCGTCTGTCCATCCCTCCATCCCTTTGTCCATCCCTCCGTCCCCCCCGTCCATCCCTCATCTCTCTGTCCGTCCATCCCTCCACCCAAACTTGTCCCACCATCCCTCCCTCCATCTTTCGGTTGGTCCCTCCGTCCTTCTGTCCATCCCCCTCTCTGTCCGTCCCTCTGTCCTTCCCGCCATCCCTCTGTCCATCTCTCCATCCTTCCGTCCCGCCGTCCTTCTGTCCATCCCTCCGTCCATCCCTTCGTACCTCCGTCCGTCCTTCTGTCCATCCTTCCCTCCCTTCGTCCATCCGTCTCTCCATCCCTCCCTCCCTCCCTCTGTCCGTCCTTCCATCCCTCTGTCCCTCCGTCCATCCATCCGTCCTGTCCATCCTTCCCTCCCTTTGTCCATCCGTCTGTCCATCCTTCCAGCCCTCCGTCCATCCGTCTGTCCAGCCCTCCCTCTCCCCATCCCTCCCTCCATCTTCTCCACCTCCCCCCCTCACCTCCTTCCCCATGGCGGCTCCCAGCAGCTCCCAGTCCCTCCCAGTGCCTCCCAGTCCGCTCCCCACCTCCCCTTATACCCCCTCGGGAACCGCCCCAAGGTGACCTCGCCGGGACGCCTTGGGGGGGGGGGTGGGGACACCCAGACGCCTGGGTCCCATTTTGGGGGGGGGGGGGGGACACTGGGACACCCCGGGGCGGGGTTTTGGGGCTGGGGGGCACCCGGCCGCCTGGGTCCCCCCGAACTCTTGGGTTCCCCCAAACACGGGGGGAGGGGGGGGCAGGGTGGGCTCCCGCGTCCCCCCCATCCCCACGTCGCCCTCGGGCCGCCCTTGATGCCGTTCCCCTCCCCCCTTCCCCCGCCCTTATCAAGTTCGGGCTTATCGAATGTGGGGGAGGGGAGCCCCCCCCCCCCCCCCCCCCCCCCCCCCCCGCAGGCCTGGGTCCCCTTTTGCCGCTCGTTAACGATTAATTACTGCTATCTTATCGGCCTCGCTCCCGACGTCCCCGTGACGCGGGGCGGGGGGTAATTACGGGAGGGAGGTCTCTGGGGACCCAGGTGTCCGGGCTCCCATCATGCCTTGCTCTCAGCTTAGCTACCGCTAAACCGGGGGGACAACCCTGCACCCCTCCTTCCATCCTCCCACCCCCAGGCATCTGGGAGTTCCCATCATGCCTTGCTCTACCCCTCCTAGGGGTGCCAGGCGTCTGGGCCCCACGGCGTGAGGCCGGGCCCCACGGCGTCGCCGTGCTTCGCTTGGGTGAACCCAAGCGTCCGCCTTCCCATCGTGCCCTTGCCACCCCCACCCCCACCCCCACCCCCAAAACGGGAACCCAAGCATCCGGGCTCCCATGAAGCTTTGCTTTACTCCCCCCACCCCCCAGGGTCCCAAGGGGGATGTGGGGTTCCGGATACCCAGGGGGCTTTGCGGTGGGGAGATGGGGGGGGGGTGTGGGGGGGGTGGGGTGGCATGACCCGCCCCGGACGCCCGGGTCCCCTTTGGGACACGACCCAAACGTTTGGGTCGATTGAACGAAAGCCGCCCGGACGCCCGGGTCCTCCAGCCGTCAAGTTCAAGTTTGGGGGGCGTCAGGTGAGAAGGGACCATTGATTGGCCCGGACGCCTGGGTCCCTTCGGGGCAGGAGGTCCATGGGGTGGTGGCACCCATGGGGTGGTGGGACACGGACGCATGGGTTCCTTCGGGGCACCTATGGGGTGGTGGGACCCAGATACCTGGGTTCCTTTGGGGCAGGAGGTCCGTGGGGTGGTGGCGCCCATGGGGTGGTGGGACATGGACGTCTCGGTCCCTTTGGGGCATCTATAGGGTGGTGGGACCCAAACACCTGGATCCCTTCGGGGCAGGAGGTCCATGGGGTGGTGGCACCCATGGGGTGGTGGGACACGGACGCATGGGTTCCTTTGGGGCACCTATGGGGTGGTGGGACCCAAACACCTGGATCCCTTCGGGGCAGGAGGTCCATGGGGTGGTGGCGCCCATGGGGTGGTGGGACATGGACGTCTCGGTCCCTTTGGGGCACCTATGGGGTAGTGGGACCCAAACACCTGGATCCCTTCGGGGCAGGAGGTCCATGGGGTGGTGGCGCCCATGGGGTGGTGGGACATGGACGTCTCGGTCCCTTTGGGGCACCTATGGGGTGGTGGGACCCAAACACCTGGATCCCTTCGGGGCAGGAGGTCTATGGGGTGGTGGCGCCCATGGGGTGGTGGGACAGGGACGTCTCGGTCCCTTTGGGGCACCCATGGGGTGGTGGGACCCAGATACCTGGGTTTCTTTGGGGCAGGAGGTCCGTGGGGTGGTGGTGCCCATGGGGTGGTGGGACACGGACGTCTCGGTCCCTTCGGGGCACCCATGGGGTGGTGGGACCCAGATACCTGGGTTCCTTTGGGGCAGGAGGTCCATGGGGTGGTGGCACCCATGGGGTGGTGGGACACGGACGTCTGGGTCCCTTTGGGGCATCTATAGGGTGGTGGGACCCAAACACCTGGATCCCTTCGGGGCAGGAGGTCCATGGGGTGGTGGCACCCATGGGGTGGTGGGACACGGACGCATGGGTTCCTTTGGGGCACCTATGGGGTGGTGGGACCCAAACACCTGGGTCCCTTCGGGGCAGGAGGTCCATGGGGTGGTGGCACCCATGGGGTGGTGGGACACGGACGTCTCGGTCCCTTCGGGGCACCTATGGGGTGGTGGGACCCAGATACCTGGGTTCCTTTGGGGCAGGAGGTCCATGGGGTGGTGGCACCCATGGGGTGGTGGGACACGGACGTCTGGGTCCCTTCGGGGCACCTATGGGGTGGTGGGACCCAAACACCTGGATCCCTTCGGGGCAGGAGGTCCATGGGGTGGTGGCGCCCATGGGGTGGTGGGACACGGACGTCTGGGTCCCTTCGGGGTACCCATGGGGTGGTGGGACATGGACGTCTCGGTCCCTTTGGGGCATCTATGGGGTGGTGGGACCCAAACACCTGGATCCCTTTGGGGCAGGAGGTCCATGGGGTGGTGGGACGCAAACACCTGGGTCCTTTTGGGGAATCTATGGGGCAGTGGGACCCGGACCCCTGGGTCCCCTCGGGGCAGGAGGTCCATGGGGTGGGGGTGGTGGCACCCAGACACCTGGGTCCCTTTGCGAAGAGGGAAGGAAGTGGGCTCGACTGGCTACGAGCGGGGGAGGAGGCTGGGAACCCGGACGCCTGGGTCCCTCCTGTGTCTCAGAGGGGCGGGTGAAGGAGGCCGAACCCGGACGTCTGGGTCCCCTCGGACGCCCGGGTCCCCCCCACCGGACACCTGGGTGTCGTCCGTCCCCGTCCCCCCCCGTCTCAAGTTGACGCTTCGACCTCCTCGCTCAGGTCTGGACGCTGCCGAGATGCGGCTCTTCGTCTGCCTCCTCTTCCTCATCCCAGGTAGGGACCTTCCCCGGCTGCCTACGTCCCCTGGGGGAGGGGCGGGGAGCTGGGGGGGGGGGTCACGGTGGGGGAGGAGGGGCTCCTTCTGGTCTTTGGGCGTGGAGGGGGTGATGGATAGGCTTCCCCAGATGCCTGGGTCCCCAAAACACCTGGGTCCCTGGATGCCTGCATCCCCCGGAAGCCTGGGTGCATCTGGTCTTTGGGGTTGAAGGTGCCTCCAGAACATCTCCATCCCCGCACACCTGGGTCCCCGACCACCTGGGTCCCCGACCACCTGGGTCCCCGGCCTCGTGGGTCCCCAAAACGTCTATGTCCCTGGATGCCTTGGTCACTCATCTGCCTGGGTCCCTCTGGCCTTTGAGGTTTGAAGGCCTCCTCAGAACATCTCAGTGCCCAGACATCTGCGTCCCTGGACACCTGGGTTCCCAACCACCTCTGTCCCTGGACTCCTGGGTCCCCAAAACACCTGGGTCCCCGGACGTCTAGGTCCCTCAGCGGCCGAGGTCCCTCTGTCCTTTGGGGTTGAAGGTGTCTCTAGAACATCTCCATCCCCGGACTTCTGTGTCCCTGGATGCCTGGGTCCCCGATGGCCTGGGTCCCTGGGCTCCTGGGTCCCCAAAACCCCTTGATCCCCCAAACACCTGGGTCCCTTACACCTTCTACAGGCTCCCTCTCCACCTGCCCTAACCTGGTGACGGGTCCGAACGAGGTGATGGCCGCGTTGGGTTCCTGCCTCCACATCCCCTGCCGCTACAGCCTGTGCAAAGACGGAACGAACGTCCAGCTCCGTTGGATCCATCAACCCGCTTACGATCAGAAGAAGAAGGAATTTAAGGGGCGGAGCGTGGCCGAACTCCGATGGATCCCAGGAACCAGGGACGGCGACTGTAGCCTGGTCCTGCAACACATCCAAGCCCACGACGCCGGCGCCTACGGCTTGCGGTTGGAGGCCGATCTCGTGCGTCAGCCCAACAGCAAACTGCTGTGGATGCACCCCGTCACCGTCAACGTCACCGGTAGGGACAGGCAGCTGCCTGCCACCCCCTCGTCCGTCCCCCTCGTTGTCCCACCGATGTTCCCCCTTTGTCCTGCCCGTTGTCACCTCCTTGTCCCCCCATTATCCCCATCTTGTCACCCCGTTTCCCCCCCTCGTCCCCATGTTGTCCCCTCCTTGTCCTCCGTTATCCGTCCCCTTGGACCTCTCTTGTCCCTCTTTGTCCCCCCGTTGTCACCCCTTGTCCCCCTATTGACCCCATATTGTCCCCCCCCATTGATCCCCCCATTATCCCACGCCTTGTCCCCCCGTTATCCCCATCTTGTCCCCCCCATTGACCCCATCTTGCCCCCCATCACCCCATACCGTCCCCCCTCGTCCCCCCATCACCCCGTATCGCCCCCCTTTGCCCCCACCCCCATCTCTTCCCCCCGCTGACGCCTCTCGCAGACTCCCACCCCGCTCCCCGCCTATGGCCGGACCCAGCCCCCCTCACCGAAGGCCACCGGACCACCCTTGGGTGCTGGGTGCCCCTCGCCTGCCCCGAAGACACCCTCACCTGGAAGGGACCCATCATCAATGCACCGGGGGTCCGGAAGGCGACCTGGACCCCCCCGGAGACCATCACGTCCCGCCCGGTCCTGGGCAACCTCTTGACCTTCGAGCCTCTTTGGTACCACGACGGGTCCCTCCTGGAATGCATCCTCCTGCGACGCGACGGGAAGATCAGCGAGGTGTCCCGGCATCTCCAGGTCAACTGTGAGAGATGGGGTGGGGGTCTTTGGGGGGGCTATGGGGGGGACCCTGGTGGATTATGGGGGTCCCTGGGGCTCCGGGGTTCCTCGGGCTCTTGGGTTCTTCATCTAAGGGTCTTGGGGGGGGCTGCAGATGATCCTGGCCTGGGTGTCCCACCATCTTTAGGTCCACTTTGAGATTTGGGGGGGGTCCTTGAGAGTTATGGGGGTCCCTGGGGGGGGGGAGGGGTTATGGAGGTCCCATGGATGCCTGGGTTCCCCATATGGGGGCTATGGGGAGTCTTGCGGGGGGGCTACGGGTGGCCCTAGCGTGGATGGCCCACCAGCTTCAGGTCCAATGTGAGACGTGGGGGGTCTCTGGGGGGTCCCTGGGGGGTTATGGGGGTCCTACAGACTCCTGGGTCCCCCATGTGGGGATTATGGGGGGCCTGGGGGGCTATGGGGGGTTCTGGGTGCGTATAGGGGGCTGGGCGAGGTCCCTTGGGGGACCTATGGGGGCTATAGGGGTCCTGGGGTTGGCCTGGGGGGTCCCTAGGGTGCTTATGGGATTCTAGAGGTGCGCGTAGGACCCATACTGGTCTATACCGGTCCCTCCCCAGACGCCCCGCGGGACGTGCACGTGGAGATGACGCCACCGTCCCCCATCCACGAGGGCGGGGAGGTGACGCTGAGCTGCCGGGACTCGGCCAAACCCCCCTCCCACAGCTACACCTGGAGCTTGGACGGCCGGACCCTGTCCCACACCGCGGCCCAGGTCCTCCTGCAGCCAATCCGGGCCGCCGATGGTGGCTCCTATCGCTGCCGGGCCATCAACATCGCGGGGGAAACCGAGTCGAACGCCGTCACTCTCGAAGTCTACTGTGAGTGGGGCAAGATGGCGGCGGAGGGGGGGGGGCAAGATGGCAGTGCAGGGTGGGACAAGATGGTGGCCTGGAGGGACCTGTCCATCACCCTTAGCCCCACCCCCTGAGGCACCTGTCCATCACCCTTAGTCCCACCCCTGAGGCGCCTGTCCATCATCTTTTGTGCCACCCCATGATGAAACTGTCAATCATCCTTAGCTCCACCCATTAAGAACCTGTCCATCATCCTTTGTTGCACCCCATGATGAAACTGTCAATCACCCTTAGCCCCACCCCATAAGTCACCTGTCCATCAGCCATCACCCTACCCCGTGAGGCACCTGTCAATCACCCTTCACCCCTCCTCTTTCTGGCCCTGTGGGCGTGGCCAGAACCTCTCCCAACCAATGACCGCCCACAGACCCCCCACGGGACGTACGGGTGGAGGTGACGCCACCGTCCCCCGTCCACGAGGGCTGGGACGTGACGCTGAGCTGCCGGGACTCCTCCAATCCCCCGTCCCAAGCCTTCACCTGGAGCTTGGAGGACCAGATCCTGTCCCACACCACGGCCCAGGTCTTCCTCCGTCCCACCAAAGCCACGGATGGTGGCTCCTACAGCTGCCAGGCCACCAACAGCTTAGGGACAGCCAAGTCCCTCCCTACCACCCTTGAGGTCTACTGTGAGTGGGGCAAGATGGCGGTGGAGGGTGGTCAAGATGGCCACGGGGTGGTCGAGATGGCCACGGGGTGGTCAAGATGGTGGGGAGGTTGGTCAAGATGGCCGTAGGTAGTCAAGGTGGCCGCAGATAGTCAAGGTGGTGTTGGGGTGGTCAAGATGGCCACGGGGTGGTCAAAGGGGTGGTGAGGTGGTCAAGATGCTGGGGGAGGGAGGCAAGACAGTGGTGATGTGGCCGTGGTGGCCATAGAATGGTCAGAATGGTGGCAGGGTAGTCAAGGTGGCTATAGATGGTCCAAGATGGCCGTCACGTAGTCAAGATGGTGGTGATGCGGCCATGGTAGCCGTGGGGTGGGCAAGATGGCGGTAGGGTGGTCAAGGTGGCCGTAGGGTGGGCAAGATGGTGGTAGGGTGGCCAAGATGGCCATAGGGTGGTCAAGATGGCCATGGGGCAGCCAAGAGGGTGGTAGGGTGGCCAAGATGGCCGTAGGGTGGTCAAGATGGCCGTAGGGTGGTCAAGATGGCGGTAGGGTGGTCAAGATGGCCATGGGGCAGCCAAGATGGCGGTAGGGTGGTCAAGATGGCCATGGGGAGGCCAAGATGGCGGTAGGGTGGTCAAGACGGCCGTAGGGTGGTCAAGATGGCCATGGGGCAGCCAAGATGGTGGTAGGGTGGTCAAGATGGCTGTAGGGTGGTCAAGATGGCTGTGGGGTGGTCAAGATGGCCATGGGGCAGCCAAGATGGCGGTAGGGTGGTGAAGATGGCCGTAGGGTGGTCAAGATGGCCATGGGGCAGCCAAGATGGTGGTAGGGTGGTCAAGATGGCTGTAGGGTGGTCAAGATGGCCATGGGGTGGCCAAAATGGCCGCAGGGTGGTCAAGATGGCCATGGGGCAGCCAAGATGGCCGTAGGGTGGTCAAGATGGCCGTAGGGTGGCCAGCGCAGCCATAGGATGGGGATGTGGCACGTGGTCCTTCAGCCAATCCCCTTTAGCCCCGCCCCTTCCCCTTAGCCCCACCTCTTCCCCCTCCCTAGACCCTCCCCGAGAAGCCACCTTGGAGACCCTGACCTCTCTACCGGCATTGGTGGGTTCCCGCGTCACCTTACGCTGCGCCCTGGGCTCCGCCCACCCCGCTCCCTCCTCCATCCAATGGCATCGCAACAACCGCTGGGAGGTCGACAGCAGCGGCCCCACCTTCAGCTTCACCGCCGACCCCGCCCGCGCCGGCGCCTACCGTTGCATTGGCCGAAACCCCGCTGGCGCCGCCTCCTCCCCGCCCCTGGCCGTCGTCATCTGGTGTGAGTGGCGCTTTCGAGCCCCGCCCCCTCCAATCGGTGGTGGCCATTTTGGGGGTCCCAGGGGCAGTTTCAGAGGCCCCTCCCCCAGTTTCCACCCCCCAAAACGGCGGTTTTGAGTCCCCCAACGATAATTTTGGGTCCCCCCCACCCCAAATGATGGTTTCAAGCCCTGCCCCCGGCGGTTTTAAGCCCCACCCAACCCCTAAATACCAGTTTCAAGGCCCCCCCCCACCCCTAAATGACAGTTTCAAGCCTCCTCCAAGCTCTTTGGAACCCCCCAACCCCAAATTCTAGTTTCAAGGCCCCTCCCAGCCCCTAAATGACAGTTTCAAGCCCCGCTTAAAGCTCTTTTTTTTAGCCCCCAACCCCTAATACCGGTTTTAAGCTCCCCCCCCAACCCCTAAATGACAGTTTCAAGCCTCCCCCGAGCTCTTTGGAGCTCCCCAACCCCAAATACTGGTTTTAAGCTCCCCCCCAACCCCTAAATGACAGTTTCAAGCCCTCCCTTAAGCTCTTTTCAGCCCCCCAACCCCAAATACTGGTTTTAAGCCTCTCCCCAAGCCCCAAATGACAGTTTCAAGCCTCCCCCCGAGCTCTTTGGAGCCCCCCCCCCCAAATACCGGTTCCAACCCCCCCCCCCAACCCCTCCTGACAGCAGTTTCTCTCCCCCCTCCCCAGACCCCCCCAGGGCCGTACAGGTGCTGCAGAGCCCGAGGGGTCCGGTGGTGGCCGGCAAGGGCCCGGTGCGACTTCAGTGCCAGATCGGCGCTGCCGAACCCCCCGACTTCACCGTCGCTTGGTTCAAGAACGGGCAGGAGCTGCCTGTACCTACCCCCGACCTGCTCCTGCCTGGCCCCGAGCCTGCCGACGCCGCTGCCTACGCCTGCCAGGCTCGAAACCACGTGGGGGTCACCCGCAGCCCCGCCATCACCCTCGATGTCCGCTGTGAGTCGGACCCCAAAATTCCCCGGGAGGGGGGAGGGGGGACACCCAGGCATCCGGGACCCCCACCCCCCCCAAAAAAAACAAAAAAGGGGGGTCCGGGTGCTGACGTTTGCGCCGCAGTCGGCCCCCAAGGGGTGGAGTTGGTGCCGGATCCGAGCCGAGAGGTGGAGGAGATGAGCGACGTCACCCTCCGGTGCCGCACCGCCGCCCACCCCCCACCCACCGCCTTCGAGTGGTTTCGGGATGGGCGACCCCTCGGCCAGAGCCCCGAGGGATTTTGGGTAATCTACGCAGCCAAGACTCAAGCGTCCGGGCGGTATCGGTGCCGCGTCACCAATGACATCGCCACCGCTGACTCCTCTGATGTCATCATCAGCGTCTACTGTAAGGGACCCAGGCGTTCGGGACCCCTCGAGGCACCCCTACCCTACGGGACCCACACGTTTGGGACCCCCTTGAGGCACCCTTGACCCATGAGACCCCTCGAGGCACCCCTACTCTACGGGACCCACACATTTGGGACCCCCTTGGGGCACCCTTGACCCATGAGACCCCTTGAGGCACCCCTACTCTACGGGACCCACACATTTGGGACCCCCTTGGGGCACCCTTGCCCTCTGGGACCCACACGTTTGGGACCCCCTTGGGGCACCCTTGACCCATGAGACCCCTTGAGGCACCCCTACCCTACGGGACCCACACGTTTGGGACCCCCTTGGGGCACCCTTGACCCATGAGACCCCTTGAGGCACCCCTACCCTACGGGACCCACACGTTTGGGACCCCCTTGGGGCACCCTTGACCCATGAGACCCCTTGAGGCACCCCTACTCTACGGGACCCACACATTTGGGACCCCCTTGGGGCACCCTTGACCCATGAGACCCCTTGAGGCACCCCTACTCTACGGGACCCACATGTTTGGGACCCCCTTGGGGCACCCTTGACCCATGAGACCCCTTGAGGCACCCTTTCCCTATGGGACCCCCCTTGGGCGACCCCTGCCCCATGGGACCGAGGCACCCAGGAGAGGCTGGGTGACGGGTGGGAAGGGACCCAGGGCTCCAGGCCTCCCCTCTGCCCCACAGACTCCACCGCCACCATCCTCCGAAAGACGTTCCTGGGTCTCGGCGTGGGGCTGAGCATCTTCCTGGTGCTGGGCAGCCTTGGGTGCTTCCTCCGCTGCCGGTGAGCTGGGAGACCCAGGTTTCCCTCCTCCCCCACCCTCCTCCTTCTCCCCCCACCCCACCCCACCCCACCCCAGACCTTCTGGGGGTCCCAGGCATCCGGGACGTCTCCGTAGGTGGCGGCAGCGGCAAGTGGCGGCCGATGAGGAACCTGTAGTAGAACCCTCAGGAACCTTCTTCCTCCGCAATAAAAAGGTAGCCCACCCCCCACCACCCCTTGGGTCCCTCTTGGGTCCCTCTTGGACCCCTGGGACCTCAAGGTGCTACGTGAGGGGTCGCCCACCTTCCCGTAGCCCCGGACGCCTGGGTCCCCCCGACCTCCTCGCGATCCTGATGACACCGACACCATCAGTTACTCATCGTTGCTGTCACCTCCCGGGTCCGGCTCTGTCCCCAGGTAACCCCCACCCCACCCCAATGCCAGAGGGGACCCAGGCATCCGGGCACCCTTGACCCACGCCACCCCCTCCTTTGTCACCGTGTCCCCCCCCACCCCAGGCTGCGAGGGGACACCGTTGTCTACACCGTCCTCAAGAAGAACGAGGGTGCTGCAAAGGTACCTGTGTCCTCCGTGTTCCACCGTGTCCCCTGTCATGTCCCCAGTGTCCCTCATGTCCTCCGTGGCATCCCCAATCACCTCAACGTCCCCCTTGGCGTCCCCAATCACCTCAACGTCCCCCTTGATGTCCCCGTATCACCCTTGACGTCCTCCTCGATGGCCCTGACGTATCTCACATCTCCAGAAAACTCCATGTCCCCCCTGTCCCCAATAACCTCAACGTCCCTCACGTCCCCCTTGATGTCCACCCCCCTCGTGTCCCCATCCCGTGTCACAGCCACCGTCCATCCCCGCAGGCCACCGAAGGTCCCGACTATGAGAACGTCGCGCCCGGTCCCAGCAACAGAGAGAGAGCCAGGGATGGGGACAGGGACGGGGACAGGGACGGGGACAGGGAGGGGACACTGGTCTACGCCGCTCTGGCCCTGTCCTCCCTGGGGACAGCGCGGGAACACGCCGGGGATGCTGGGGACACTGTTGAGTACACGGCCCTGCGGCACTGAGACCTTGGGGACACCGAGATATGGGGAAAAGGCCACCACGGGGACACCACAAAACGTCCCAAGGGACACGAGAACTTGGCCACCACGGGGACACGAGAACATGGCCACCACGGGGTTCACAGGCAAACGGTGACATTGAGGACATGGGGACATTGAAGACATGGTGACGTTATGGACATGGGGGCACTGAGGACATGGTGGTGGCCATGTCAGGGTGCCGGCCCCCATCGGGGACATGCCACAAGCGTGGCCACCGCCATGGCCACCACCAACCACCATGGGGGGACATGGCACCCCAGGGGACATGTCACAACCACGACCACCCTCCCCACGGGGACACGCCGCCACCATGGCCACCTCCACCCTGGGGACACCAGGGACATGGCCACCACCACCACGGTGGACTTGCCAGGACACGGATGGTCACATGCCACCACCCCCAATAAAATGATCTGGCTTAATTAATTGGTCTGGGTCCCTTGGGGGGAGGGGGTGGCACCCGGACACCTGGGTCCTCTCCTGTCGCGAGCGGTGGTTGGTTGGTTGGATGGGGGGGAGGGTCAGGGCGGAAGGGGGAGGAGTGGCGGCCCGGACGCCTGGGTCCCTTGGGTGGGGGGGAGGGAGGAGGGGGGGGTGCTGGGGGTATTTATGGCCATCGGTTCCTCCCTGCCACCCTTCGTCCGTCCGTCCGTCCGTCCGTCCGTCCGCTGCTACGGTAGGGCTCATCCTCTTCCTCTACCACCCCTGACCTTCACCCAACCCAAAGATACCCCTCCCCCTCCCCCAAAGACCCCACCTCAAGCCCAGGGACCCCCCCACCCACCTCGAGGCCCCCAGGGACCCCCCAAAGCCCCCAACCCAGGGACCCATCACCCACCCAGACCCCCTGGGAACTCCCAAAGACCCCCCACCTCCAACCAAGGGACCCTCTCACCCAACTCAGGTCCCCTCTAGAGCCGCCCCCCCTCAAAGACCCCAACTCAGGGAGCCACCCCCCACCCCACTGAACCCCGGTAGACCCAACCACCATTGGCCAACTCACCTGAACCCTGGAAGATCCTGGCCCCCATTGGCCGCCCCATCTTGCAGTCCACCAGGTCCCAGCCGCCATGTCAGCCCCACCTTTTGCCATCAACCACCGCCTGTGCCTGGGGGTCTACACGGGCGCCTTCGCTTTGGGGCTGCCCCTCAACGTGGCAGCCCTGGTGGCCTTGGGGACGGTGGCCCGGCGCCGGCGCCTCCTGCCCGCCGACGTCCTTCTCCTCAACCTGACCGTTGCCGACCTAGCGCTGGTGGCCTCCTTGCCCGTCCGCATGGCCGAGGCGGCGTGGGAGGCCACCTGGAAGCTTCCGCCGGCCCTCTGCCCGCTCTTCGTTTTCCTCTTCTTCACCAGCATCTACCTCACCACGCTCTCCCTCACCGCTCTCAGCGTCGACCGCTACCTTGGCGCCGCCTTTCCCGTCCAATACCGCCGGCGCCGACGGGCAACTCATGCCGCCGTGGCCGCTGCCGGCTTCTGGGTGGCCTCTTTAGCTCACTGTAGCGTGGTTTACGTGGCCCAACCCAACGCGGCGGTCAACGGCACGGCGTGCTACACCCGTTTCGCCGCTCCTCAGCTGGCCACGCTGCTGGCTCTCCGCCTGGAGATCTTTCTGGTGCTCTTCTGCCTACCCTTGGCCATCACCGCCTTCTGTTACGGCCGCTTGGTCTGCATCGTGGTCGCCCTCCCCACCACGGCGCCGGGTAGGAGGCGCCGAGCGGTGGCCCTGGCGTCGGCCACGGCCGTGGCCTTCGTTCTCTGCTTCGCCCCCTTCAACGTTTCCCACGTGGTGGGGTACCTACGGCGGGAGAATCCACCTTGGAGAGCCTACGCCGTGCTGCTCACCACCCTCAGCACTTGCCTCGACCCTCTCATCTTCTGCTTCTCCTCTGCCGCCCTACGACAGGGTCTCCGGCAGGTTTGGGCCACGGTGGGACTCGGCCAACTCCGCGCCAGGCGCCGGCTGCCGGTGGGACAAAGCGAGGGTCCGGCCGAGGTGACGGCGTAGAGGACCTGGAGCATCTTCCCATCGAGGGGCAGATGGGGCCGAGCCGCTGCCGCCTTGGGGGCTTAAGACCTGAAAGAGCCCGACGTGGGACGCGGCTTTGGGGGTGGGGGTGGTTGGGGGGTGCCTGGGTGTCTGGGGACGCTCTTGGGTGAGACGAGGAGGTGGTTGGTGGCCGGAACAAAGCAAAGCTGAAGCTTTGAGCCAAAAAACGCTTCCTTGGGCTTCCTTGGGTGCGGTGGGTTGGGTTCAAGTGAAGCGTTGGGTTGAGCTGGGTTCAACTGAGATCTTGGGTTGAGCTGGGTTCAAGTGAAGCGTTGGGTTGAGCTGGGTTCAACTGAGATCTTGGGTTGAGCTGGGTTCAACTGAGATCTTGGGTTGGGCTGGGTTCAACTGAGATCTTGGGTTGAGCTGGGTTCAACTGAGATCTTGGGTTGAGCTGGGTTCAAGAGAAGCGTTGGGTTGAGCTGGGTTCAACTGAGATCTTGGGTTGAGCTGGGTTCAACTGAGATCTTGGGTTGAGCTGGGTTCATCCAAGATCTTGGGTTGAGCTGGGTTCACCGCGTTGAGTTGTTCCTCCATCCCTACTCCCTTCCCATCATCCCCTCTCCCAGTTTTGAGGTCATGGGCAACGGCCAATGGGTGTGTTCTTCTTCTGGCTCTGTTCCAGGAGAGCCAATTGGGTGAAAGTAGGAGGCGGGGAGGGTGGGGACCCAGACGCCCGGGTCCTCTCCTGGTTCTGGAGCCAAGTAGGTGAACGTAGGGAGACGGGGGTGGGAATCCGGATGCCGGGGTCCGCTCCGAGCTCGAGGAGAGCCAATCAGGGGAAAGGAGGTCATGGGGTGCGGGAATGGGGAGGCCTAGGTTCTTCTGCTCCCATCATGCCCTGGGGCTGAGCTGCTACCCCTTGTCCCCATTCATGAGGAACTCGGGGGCCCTCGGGAAGGTGGGGGGCACCCGGACGCCTGGATCCGCTCCCGGCCTCCTGGGTCCCGTAGGAAGGTGGGGGAGGGGCCCCCGGCCTCCGGGGCCCCCTTGGCAGGATAAACATCCCCCAGCCGGACGCTAAAAATAGCTCTGGGTTGAGTGGGGGAGGGGAGGGGAGGTCAACGGGGTCAAGAGCTCTGCCCAGGCCCCTCCCCCCCAGGCCAAAGGGGACCCAAGCGCCTGGGTGGTCCCCTCCCCCCCACGATGAAGGGGGCCCGATGCTTGGGTCCAGGAGATGGGGGGTGGGTGGGGGGGGTGGGGGAGGGGAGGCCACCCCGATCGCCCGGGTCCTTCTCCTGCGGACGTGTGCCCATGAACGTGGCTTCGGGTTGCGGTCAGGAAACATCAAAACTTCCTCGACATCATCAAAGCCACTTCCCTCCTTCCTCCACCTCCCCCCTCCCCGGGGCGGGGGGACACCACCCAGGCATCCGGGATCCCCCCCCCCCCCCCCCCCAAGGGACCCAGGGCTTGCGGGGGGACCCCAACCATCTCTGTGACACCCCCCCAACTCCTCGCTGCCGGAGGGCACCCAAGCGTCCCGTTGGGATTATAGGGTACGTATAGGGAATGGAGGGGGTGGGAGGGGGCACCCGGGCGCCTGGGTCCCCTCCCGCAGGCGTGGATCCCTTGGGAGATGGAAGGGGGGGCGGGGGAGCAAGGGGGTCCCGGGCGCCTGGGTGCCCTCTGGGATTTGGGGTGGGGGTAGAGGATGGAGTCGGGGGCGTTGGTTGGGGGAAAGGGTGTATACTGGGAGGAACTGGGAGGAAACTGGGGGGGGGGGGGAACTGGTGTGGTGGCAGGGGAGGGGGGAGCTGCCCCAGACACCTGGGTGCCCCCCCTCACCCTGGGTGGGGGGGGTGGTGAACAGATCTCCAGGAATTGGACCAAATCCAACACCTCCCCCCCCCCAATAAATGGACCCAAGGGTCCGGAGGCTCCCCTTCCCCCTTTCCAACCCCCCCCCCTCCGGGGGCCCACGCATCCGGGGACCCAGACATCCGCCCCTCCCCCCACCCCCCCACCCCCCCCCCCCCTTCCAGGAAACAAGAATTAAACAAATAAAGGGTGGCACCACTCACCCAGACGCCTGGGTCCACTTCAGGGGTAGGAGGCAGCGGTGGAGAACCTGGACACCCCAGTCCCCTTTGGAGCGAGGTGAGCCCCCTACCCCGTCCCCCCCATCCCCCCCCCCGGGTGCCCGGGTCCCCTTTGGGGAGGTGGGTTGGGGTAGGGGGAGGAGGACCCAGAAACCTAGGTCTTCTCCAAGTCCTGGGCTTGGTCCGTTGGTTGGAGCAGGAGAAGCCTCCTGAGATACCTGGGTGCCTCCCTACGTGGGACCCACAGCCCCCACCCGGGTCCTCCTCCCCACCCCAACCCTCCTCCGGGGCCGTGTATCTCCCCAGCGTCGTCCTTCAACCATGCTGGTCCTCGCTTTCTACATCCTGACCTTCGCCGTGGGCTTCCCGGCCAACATCTTCACCTTCGTCACCCTCTTGGGCAAGGCCTGTCGCCGGGTCTCCGCCTCTGACATCCTGCTCCTCAACCTGACGGCTGCCGACCTTCTCCTCCTCCTCTTCCTCCCGTTCAAGATGGTTGAAGCGGCCGCCGGCAGGACCTGGCCCTTACCGATTGTCCTCTGCCCGGTGGCCAATTTCTGCTTCTACTCCAGCATTTACCTCAGCAGCCTCTTCTTGACGGCCCTCAGCGTTGAGCGCTATCTTGGCGTCGTCTTCCCCCTCCACTACAAGGACCGGAAAAGACCGGGGCGGGCGATGGCCGCCAGCGTGGTCCTCTGGCTCTTAGCCTCTTCCCATTGCTCCATCGTCTTCGTGGCCCAGTATCACGGCAGCAAGAACCAGACCGTGGGTAACAGGTCCGTGGCCATCAGCTCCGATGGCCCCACAGTCAACGGGTTGAAGCCTGACGGCTCTGGTCCCAACAGCTTGACCATCGCCAGCCCTCGTGGCTCCAACTCCAACGGCTTCTCCAGCCCCGAATCCTCCGTCGCCGACGGTTTCATCCGCGGCACCTCCAACCTCTCCGACGCTGGTGACTTCACCCCCCACGCCTCCAAGACCGCCACCAGCGCCGTCCCCACCCACCACAGCTCCCGGATCTCTGATCCCAGCAGCCCCAAGACCTCCAGCCCCCAAATCTACACCCGCCACAGCACCAACATCCAAAGCATCTCCAGCCCCACCGCTATCTCCCAGGCCTCCAACCTTCCCACTTCAACTGCTCCCCAAGACACGAGCTACAAATGCTACGACGACTTCTCCGAAGGCCAGCTGAAATTTGTCCTCCCGCTCCGCCTGGAGCTCTTCGTCGTCCTCTTCCTCCTACCCTTCGCCGTCACCATCTTCTGCTACACCAACTTCGTACGGGTCCTCCTCTCCCGGCCAAATATCCCGCTGCAGAAGAAGCAACGGGCCGTGGGCTTGGCGGTGGCCACCATGGTCAACTTTGGGGTCTGCTTCGCGCCCTACAACATCTCGCACGTGGTGGGCTTCGTGGAGAAGAAGAGCCCGCCCTGGAGGTTCTACGCTTTGACCCTCACCAGCCTCAACGCCGCTCTGGACCCCATCATCTTCTACTTCTCCTCCATGGCGGTGCAGAGGGCCATGGCTGGGGTGGTGGTGGCCTTGCAGAACAAGTTCCGGGTTGTGGTGGGCTGGTGTTCTTCTGAAGTCTCCACCACCGAGTCCGACGGCTCCTTTACATGAAGCTTCGAGGGAGGGGGGGTGAACGGTCGCAGCAGGGGGCTGGATTTGATTGGGCGGGGAGGGGGGGACTGAAGGGGCTTTGGCCAATGCCGATGTTTCTAATGTCCTCGGCGGTGTGGCCAACTTGGCCCCATAGCATCAACCAACACCGGGTCAGGGGAACATCTCCCACAGCTGTGGGGCCATAGAGCCGCGGTTTGAGGTGATGACATCAGCCGCCGCGTCATCGGTTTGTGCTCCCCACGGCGCCAAAGCTGTCGTGAGGCCAAGGTCTCCGTGGCTCCGTGGTCCCCGTGGTCTCCTTGATCTCTGTTCTTGGTGCGTCCATCACCTCCGTAGGCCACCAGCTTCTGTGGGGCCAAGGAAGCCATGGGGTGGTGGCCTGTGTGGGTCCGTGGGCTCTGTGGGTCAATACCCTAGGTGGGCTGATGTTCTCCGTGGGGTGCTGACCTGCATGGAGCCAAGGTCTGAGGTGGTTGGTGGCCTCCGTGGGCCAACGTCCCGTGCGGGTTGGTGGCCTCCGTGGCTTGACGTCCTCCAGGAGATGGTGGCCTCCGTGAGTCATCATCCTGCGTAGGCTGATGTTCTCCGTAACTTGACGTCCTCCATGAGACGGTAGCCTCCGTGGGTCAACATCCTGCGTGGGCTGATGACTTCCGTGGGGTGGTGGCTTCCCTCTCCCTTCTGTTCCCTAACGAACCCTGCCCCAAACACGAGATATTTATTCACGACCGTGGTCCAAGCGTGGTCAATGGCGAAGCGGGGGGGAGATCTGGGCACCTGGGTCCAAGAGGAGAAGACCTGGGGGCCCTGGGCGGGGCGTGGGGGGTGGGCACACCCAGGCACCTGGGTCCCCTGCGGAACTGCAAGGACCCCTGGGAGATGGCGCTGGTCACGGGAAGGTGCTGGTCACAGGATGGCGGCGGTGGTGGTCACGGCAAGGTGATGATTGATGATGATGATGATGATGATGGTGGGGAGAAGAACTTACCCCCACCTCCCCCGGTGGGTGTGGGGGAGGGGGAGCTCACCCAAACTCCTGGGTCCCCTCCACCCATGGTGCTCTAGCACCACCTAGTGGCCCGTAGGTCTTCGCGCACCCATGGGTGGGTGCTCTCCCACCCAACCCAACCCAACCCAACCCAACCCAACGCCTGGGGCACCTGGCTGAAAGCACCTCCCCCCCCGCCACCCCCCCCCACAAGGGGACCCAGCAGCCCCGGCCTCATTTGCCTACAGGTTCCCCACATGCAAATGAGGATGCAAATGAGCCCAGGGAGAAGCAGGAAGAGGCCTCAACGCTTCCCGAAGGCTTGGGTGTCCCGTGTCCCCCCCCCGCATTCCCCTCCCCCCACAGGGTGCCCCTGGGGGGGGGACAATCTTAATTACGATTAATTAACGCATAAACTCAAGCCTAGCTTTTGTTTAACTAACAGAGGCATTAATTACTCCTCGTTAGCATTAAAAAAAGTCTTTCAAACTGTCATTTAAGAAATAAAAATAAACTAAAAAGGATGATAACATTAAAAACGCCAAATGAAAAGAAACCCAAAAAAATAATCGAATGCAAATAATTAAAAAAAATAGGCAATTAATGGGGTTTCAGGAATGCGCACAAGCTCCAGCTTCTATCTAACGAAGCGCTCATTAATTACACCCACGGCGCAGGGGAAAACTCCGCCTGGACATTGAGAAATAGAATGCGAATACTAATTGAGTGCGATTAATCAACAAATTCAGCCTAATTATTATTTAAATAGATCGCAAACATTAATTACATCCCAATAACACGACACTAGCAATTAAAAAGGTCGAGTTGACAATAAATACAATCATTTATACATCTATTACACCCCAGCAGGATTGTAATTTTAATTTCAAGCAGCACGGGCGTTAGTTCCGCCCAATTAATACTGAGCTACGAATTAAAAACATATAATTTATGATCGATAAGTCTAGATTACCGATTAGGTTGCGCAGGACGGTTATGCCTAACAGTTAGGCTTAGGTTTACGGTTGGTGACTGGGGAGAACAGATCGGTTTCGAGTTTGGGGCCGGGTTTAGGTTGGGGTTAGGGCTAAAGCTCAAGTTTGGGGTCGGGTTTAGGGCTAAAGCTCAAGTTTGGGGTCGGGTTTAAGGTTGAGTTAGAGTTTAGGGTTAATATCGGGGGTTAGGCTGAGCACTAAGGTTGTGCTCCGTGTTAATCTTAGCTACGGTTACGGGTTATGTTAGGTTGAGAGATGGGTTTACAGTTAGGCTGAGGTTTGGGGTTAGAGTAAGGGTTAGTCTTACCGTTCGGTTTACGGTTGGGGTTAGTGGTTAGGGCTTGGCTTAGCACTGAGGATAAGAGTTAGGGTTAGGACTAGGGTTTGGGTTAAGTGCTTCAGAAAAGCAGTTTGAGCTAGGATTTAGATTAGCGCTTAGGATAGGAGGAATTAAGGCTAGGGTTTGAGTTAAATCCTTCGAAGAGGAGCCAGCACTAGGGCTAGGATTAAGCACTTCGGATAAGAGTTAGGGTTAGGACTAGAGTTTGGGTTAAGCGCTTCAAATAGGAGTTAGGGCTAGAGCTAGGATTAAGTACTTAGGCTAGGAGTTAAGGCTAGGAGTTGGGTTAAATGCTTAGGAGAGGAGTTAGGGCTAGAGCTAGGAGTAAACACTAAGGCGAGGAGTTAGGGCTAGAGCTAGGAGTAAACACTAAGGCGAGGAGTTAGGGCTAGAGCTAGGAGTAAACACTAAGGCTAGGAGTTAGGGCTAGGAGTAAACACTAAGGCTAGGAGTTAGGGCTAGGAGTAAACACTAAGGCTAGGAGTTAGGGCTAGGAGTAAACACTAAGGCTAGGAGTTAGGGCTAGGAGTAAACACTAAGGCTAGGAGTTAGGGCTAGGAGTAAACACTAAGGCTAGGAGTTAAGGCTAGGAGTTAAGGCTAGGAGTTGGGTTAAATGCTTAGGAGAGGAGTTAGGACTAGGATTTGGATTAGCGCTTAGGATAGAAGTTAAGGCCAGGACTAGTATAGGGATTAAATACTTAGAAGAGAAGTTAGGATTAGGATTTGGGTGAGCGTTCAGGATAGTAGGTAGGGCTAGGACTAGACCAGCACTTAGGCTAGGAGTTAGGCCGAGGTCGATAGATACGCGTACAGTCAGGAGCTGGGTAGAATACTTAGGATTTCAGATTTAGGACAGGGTTTGGGTTTAGGGTTAGGAGAGGGATTAGGGTTGGGCTCAGAGAGCTGCTTCCAAGCTTGGAGGCTGAAGGATCTCTCGAAGACCGCGGCTTCCCGGGGCGCAAACCTGCGACCTCTCCTTCCGCCGCCCCTCGGTCCTGCAGCCCTCGAGTGAGAAGTCAACCGTCAGAGGAGCTCGGCCATTAGCAAAGCCGTTAAATTCGCTAATTGACGCAATCCGGGGGTGCAAACGAGTCCATCTCCTTCACAACTTCTCCGCGCTGATCTGCAGCTCCACCCGCTTCTCGACCATCAAGTCCCCACACCTTCTCCAGGTGGTTCCATACCACGAACCCGACCTTTCCGCTCTGGTGGACCTTCACCCCGTTGCTTGAGCACCTCCAGGGCCCCCCCACTTAACCCCCTCCCTGCAAACCCCCGTCTTCCACCCAACCGTTGGTGAGGAACGTCACCGTGAA
This sequence comes from Nipponia nippon, assembly GCF_047370975.1. Lineage (NCBI taxonomy): Eukaryota > Metazoa > Chordata > Aves > Pelecaniformes > Threskiornithidae > Nipponia > Nipponia nippon. The sequence continues at coordinate 510,198 of NW_028262363.1, forward strand.
GGGCAACCAAGACCGGAGGAGGGACAAACCCAGCCACGGTAAAAGAAAAATCCCATTTTTTTCCCCATTTAAAACCCGCAAAACTCCATTATTTCAACTCTAAACACAACCCGCAAAGGAAAAAAAACCCACATAGACACAGTCAGACCCGTTCAAAACTCCGTAACCGACGGAGCAACCGCTCATCCACACCACGTCCCTTCTTCCACCCTCCCGGCACGGTGGGCCGTCACCTCCTTCCCGCTTACCAGCCTACGGATGCTCCCCTTGCCATCCTTCTTCTCTTCAAGTCATCTCCTCCACGAAGACTTGCTCGAGGATGGTCGCTGGCCACCTGAGTGGTCCCGCGGCCCCTGCAAAACGCAACAGAAGCGACTCAACGCGCTGCTTGCCGAGAGTTACCAGCTCAAGAGCTACAATCTCCACCCAAACAGGCCACCACGGTCAACAGATGATCATGCCGTGGTGGGACCAGGCTACCCCCGACTCTACCGTGACTCCGTCCACGGGCAAAGCAGCTCCACCCCCCGTAGGCACCACAACCGTCACCCCACGGTGCAAGAAACCCAGATGAATTCCAGAAGCGGCGACGCAGCTTGCCATGAAGTCCTACGACGGCCACGGGTGCTCTAGCGCGGTCCTCAAGAGACGAACGCCACGGCTGGGCGTTGAAGATAACCGGTGAAGCCGGGATGATCGATGGCGCAAAACCATCACAAAGACTTAAGGCCGCGATGACGCGAGGAAGAAGCCCCTGAAAGGACGTTGCGATGCGTCGCGATGACAAGACCTGATGACAACGTCCAAGCAAGAACCAGAACGATTGGCCGAGAAGACCTACAGAAGACTCGTGCTTTTACATTGTAGCGCAAGAGAAGATGAGCTCGATGGGCGCGGCGATGACCATTTGAGCTCGCAAGGAGATGACCAATGGCCTCTGCCAAGGGATGTGGAGCTCCTCAAGCGGGAGGAGCAAGATGAACATGAAGACCCGGAGATGCATGGGATATCTACGAATACGCGCAACGTTGAGTGCCCACCACCGAGACCTTCTGGAGCTGCTTTGCCGGTGGGACAAACTGGTCCCTCTACCTCACGGTGACTCTCTTACAGCAACCCATCCCTTCGCACCAATTTTCACATGGTTCCGTGCCCCACCATCTGCGGTTTTTGCCCCAGAACTTAGCCGTAGGTCATGCGTCTGTCCTCAGCGGCGTCCGTCCACGGCGCCGTCCTCGGCGGCGTCCGTCCACGGCAGCAGCCTCATCATCCAACCGTCAGGATCCTTCGATAGAAGTCACCTGCAAAAAACCAGAACTGGTTGACATCTGCTTCATCGATGACAAAGTCGTCCTCCAAAACTTGATGTTCATCTGCTCACCTGCTCCGCTCCCGTATCGAGAAAACGACATCGCAGTCAGCGTCACCCACGGGACCTGGAAAACCCAAATGACGTCACGACCGGTCTGTCCAGGAGCGACCATTTGCTCTATGATGCCCACCACACCTCTCACCTCAACGTGGCAGCCGTTCCTGAAGGTCCACCTACCAAAGGAAAAGGACAATCATGGCTGAGGCTCCTCTCCTGCTCCTTTACCTTGGTCGCCCACCCATCCCAAGTTCACCTCCTCAACAGACCGTGAAGAAGATGAGGGGACCACCTGGGAAGCCCAAGGAGGTGACATATCTACCCACCCCACCAGTGACGCCCAAGAAGGAACCACCGCTCCAGTTGGGTGTGCGGGGCTCACCTCGCCCAACCGCTCGCCGGGGGCGGACATCCCGCTTTCCGTGTGGCTTCGCTCCTGCAAAACAAGACGGAACGTTGAGTTGTCCTCCAGGCACCGCTGGTGGCACGTTGTCTCCATCACCACACGCCAATGGACCTTCTTACGGTTCTCCGCTTGGCTCCTTCTAACTCCCTTTGGTGTCCATCTCCTTGCTGTACAATAACAAATACAAAAATTATCCCCTGGAGGCTAAAAAATAGCCTAAAACCCCCAAAAATGTTCTCCACAAGACTTCTTTGGTCCGCTGACCTTCTCCATCTGGGCCGCGCGGTCTGACCTGCCGTGCCAAGCCGTGCTCACGTGGGCAACACCACCGAAAAAAGGAAAAATATTAATTAATATCTTATAATATTAATAGAGTATACACCCTTCCGTCTTCTTCCCACCACCCCGGACTCCCCCCTTTTCCTCCAGCACATGAACACCTCCCGCTGCTCCCACCTCATGCTGCTGGAGATGGTCACCACGTCACGCACCTGGTTGTAGGGTTGGGCCATGACCAACATCTCGGGAAGAGAAGATTTTGGTGCTAGGCTCTTACTTACAAATTTTTGAAGGACATCTGCCCGGAGACCTCCTCTAGCTCTTATCTCGGATCCTTGTAGGACGTCTGCATGGAGACCTCCTCCACCTCTTACCTCAGATCCTCAAAGGATATCGTACTAGAGAAGACTTCAGGCTATTAGCTCTGATCCTTCAGGGACATCTGGCCCAGAGACCTCAAGTTCTTACCTCTGATCCTCAAACGATGCCTGCCCAGAGACCTCCTCCTCCCTCTCTTACCTCTGATCCTTGAGGGACATCCACCTGGCTAATTCCTCCATCTCTTACCTCAGGTCCTTGAGGGACATCTACTTGGAGACATTCTCCATCCTTTACCTCTGATCCTTGAAGGACATCTGCCCGGAGACCTCCTCCAGCTCTTACCTCAAATCCTTGAGTAACAGGTGCTTGGAGACCTCCTCCATCTCTTCCCTCGGATCCTTGAGGAACAGCTGCTTTGAGACCTCCTCCTCACTCTCATACCTCAGATCCTCAAAGAACATCTGACCGGAGACCTCCTCCAGCTCTTACCTCTCATCCTTGAAGTACATCTGCCTGGAGACCTCCTGCTCTTACCTCGGATCCTTGAGTAACAGCTGCCCGGAGACCTCCTCCATCTCTTACCTCGGATCCTTGAGGGACATCTACTTGGAGACATTCTCCATCCTTTACCTCTGATCCTCAAAGGACATCTGATCGGAGACCTCCTCCAGCTCTTACCTCGGATCCTTGAGAGACATCTGCCCGGAGACCTCCTCCTCCAGCTTTTACCTCGAATCCTTGAAGAACGCCTGCCAGAGACCACCTCCTCCATCTCTTACCTCGGATCCTTGAGGGACATCTGCCTGGCTAATTCCTCCCTCTCTTACCTCAGGTCCTTGAGGGACATCTACTTGGAGACATTCTCCATCCTTTACCTCGGATCCTTGAGGGACATCTGCCCGGAGACCTCTTTCCTCTCTCACCTCTGATCCTTGAAGGACATCTGCCTGGAGACCTGCTCCTCCCTCTCTTACCTCTGGTCCTCGAAGGACGCCTTGCTGGACACCTCTCCCCCCATCTCCTACCTGTCATCCTTGAAGGACATCTGCCCAACAACCTCCTCCACCTCCAGTTCATACCGCCAAACCTCAAAGGACATCTGGCCAGAGAAGACCTCAAGCTCTTACCCTCCAACCGTGAAAAAGGCCCACTTGAGACCTCTTCAAGCTCTTACCTCCAAGCCAGTTAACACCACCTGCCAGGAGACCAGAAGCTCTTACCTCTGATCCTCAAAGGACATCTGCCCGGAGACCTCCTCCTCCCTCTCTTAACTCTGATCCTTGAGTAACATCTGCCTGGAGACCTCCTCCTCCAGCTCTTACCTCGGATCCTTGAGGAACATCTGCCCGGAGACCTCCTCCTCACTCTCTTACCTCGGATCCTTGAGGAACATCTGCCCGGAGACCTCTTTCCTCTCTTACCTCGGATCCTTGAGGAACATCTGCCCGGAGACCTCCTCCAGCTCTTACCTCAGGTCCTTGGGAACAGCTACCTGGACACCTCCTCCCTCTCTTACCTCAGGTCCTTGAGGGACATCTGCCCAGATACCTCCTCCTCCATCTCTTACCTCGGATCCTTGAGGGACATCTACCTGGAGACCTGCTCCTCCCTCTCTTACCTCTGGTCCTCGAGGAACATCTGCCCGGAGACCTCCCCCTCCATCTCTTACCTCTAATCCTCAAAGGACAGCTGACCGGAGACCTCCTCCAGCTCTTACCTCAGGTCCTTGGGAACAGCTACCTGGACACCTCCTCCCTCTCTTACCTCAGGTCCTTGAGGGACATCTGCCCAGATACCTCCTCCTCCATCTCTTACCTCGGATCCTTGAGGGACATCTACCTGGAGACCTGCTCCTCCCTCTCTTACCTCTGGTCCTCGAGGAACATCTGCCCGGAGACCTCCCCCTCCATCTCTTACCTCTAATCCTCAAAGGACAGCTGACCGGAGACCTCCTCCAGCTCTTACCTCAGATCCTTGAGAAACATCTGCCCGGAGACCTCTTTCCTCTCTTACCTCTAATCCTTGAGGAACATCTGCCCAGATACCTCCTCCTCCATCTCTTACCTCGGATCCTTGAGGAACATCTGCCCAGAGACCTCCTCCATCTCTTACCTCAGGTCCTTGAGGGACATCTACTTGGAGACATTCTCCATCCTTTACCTCTGATCCTTGAAGGACATCTGCCTGGAGACCTCCTCCAGCTCTTACCTCTCATCCTTGAAGGACATCTGTCCGGAGACCTCCTCCTCCAGCTTTTACCTCGGATCCTTGAAGGACGCCTGCCAGAGACCACCTCCTCCCTCTCTTACCTCAGGTCCTTGAGGGACATCTGCCTGGCTAATTCCTCCATCCTTTATCTCTGATCCTCAAAGGACATCTGCCCGGAGACCTCCTCCAGCTCTTACCTCGGATCCTTGAGGAACATCTGCTTAGAGACCTCCTCCTCCCTCTCTTACCTCGGATCCTTGAAGGACATCTGCCCGGAGACCTCTTTCCTCTCTTACCTCTAATCCTTGAGGAACATCTGCCCAGAGACCTCCTCCTCCATCTCTTACCTCAGATCCTTGAGGAACAGCTGCCTGGAAACCTGCACCTCCCTCTCTTACCTCTAATCCTCAAAGGACATCTGCCAGGAGACCTCCTCCAGCTCTTACCTCGGATCCTTGAGGGACATCTGCCCGGAGACCTCCTCCTCCATCTCTTACCTCGGATCCTTGAGGAACATCTGCCCGGAGACCTCTTTCCTCTCTTACCTCGGATCCTTGAGGAACATCTGCCCGGAGACCTCCTCCAGCTCTTACCTCAGGTCCTTGGGAACAGCTACCTGGACACCTCCTCCCTCTCTTACCTCAGGTCCTTGAGGGACATCTGCCCAGAGACCTCTTTTCTCTCTTACCTCAGATCCTTGAGGGACATCTGCCTGGAGACCTGCTCCTCCCTCTCTTACCTCTGGTCCTCGAGGAACATCTGCCCGGAGACCTCCCCCTCCATCTCTTACCTCTAGTCCTCAAAGGACATCTGCCTGGAGACCTCCTCCAGCTCTTACCTCGGATCCTTGAGGAACATCTGCCCAGAGACCTCCTCCTCCAGCTCTTACCTCGGATCCTTGAGGAAGATCTGCTTGGAGACCTCCTCCTTACTCTCTTACCTCTAATCCTCAAAGGACATCTGACCGGAGACCTCCTCCAGCTCTTACCTCTGATCCTTGAGAAACATCTGCCCAGACACCTCCTCCTCCTCCCTCTCTTAACTCTAATCCTTGAGGGACATCTGCATGGAGACCTCCTCCAGCTCTTCCCTCAGATCCTTGGCGAACAGCTACCTGGACACCTCCTCCTCCCTCTCTTACCTCAAATCCTTGAGGAACAGCTGCTTGGAGACCTCCTCCAGCTCTTACCTCGGATCCTTGAGGAACATCTGCTTGGAGACCTCCTCCTCCCTCTCTTACCTCAGGTCCTTGAGGGACATCTACTTGGAGACATTCTCCATCCTTTACCTTGGATCCTTGAGGAACATCTGCCCGGAGACCTCCTCCTCCCTCTCTTACCTCAGATCCTTGAGGAACAGCTGCCTGGAGACCTCCTCCTCCAGCTCTTACCTCTGATCCTTGGGGAACAGCTACCAGGACACCTCCTCCCTCTCTTACCTCAGGTCCTTGAGGGACATCTGCCTGGCTAATTCCTCCATCTCTTACCTCAAGTCCCTGAAGGACATCTACTTGGAGACATTCTCCATCCTTTACCTCTGATCCTCGAAGGACATCTGCCCGGAGACCTCCTCCAGCTCTTACCTCTGATCCTTGGGAACAGCTACCTGGAGACCTCCTCCCTCTCTTACCTCAGGTCCTTGAGGGACATCTACTTGGAGACATTCTCCATCCTTTACCTCGGATCCTTTAAGGACATCTGCCTGGAGACCTCCTCCTCCAGCTTTTACCTCGGATCCTTGAAGAACGCCTGCCAGAGACCACCTCCTCCCTCTCTTACCTCAGGTCCTTGAGGGACATCTGCCTGGCTAATTCCTCCATCTCTTACCTCAAGTCCCTGAAGGACATCTACTTGGAGACATTCTCCATCCTTTACCTCTGATCCTCATAGGACATCTGACCGGAGACCTCCTCCAGCTCTTACCTCTGATCCTTGAGGGACATCTGCCCGGAGACCTCCTCCTCCAGCTCTTACCTCGGATCCTTGAGGGACATCTGCCCGGAGACCTCCTCCTCCAGCTCTTACCTCGGATCCTTGGGAACAGCTACCTGGACACCTCCTCCCTCTCTTACCTCAGGTCCATGAAGGACATCTGCCTGGCTAATTCCTCCATCTCTTACCTAAGCTCCTTGCAGGACATCTACTTGGAAACATTCTCCATCCTTTACCTCTGATCCTCGAAGGACATCTGCCCGGAGACCTCCTCCAGCTCTTACCTCGGATCCTTGAGGAACATCTGCCCGGAGACCTCCTCCAGCTCTTACCTCTGATCCTTGAGGAAGATCTGCTTGGAGACCTCCTCCTTACTCTCTTACCTCTAATCTTCAAAGGACATCTGACCGGAGACCTCCTCCAGCTCTTACCTCTGATCCTTGAGAAACATCTGCCCAGACACCTCCTCCTCCTCCCTCTCTTATTTCTGGATCCTTGAGGAACATCTGCCTGGAGAACTCCTTCCTCTCTTACCTCTGATCCTCGAGGAACATCTACCTGGACACCTTCTCCTCCCTCTCTTACCTCAAATCCTTGAGGAACAGCTGCTTGGAGACCTCCTCCAGCTCTTACCTCGGATCCTTGAGGGACATCTGCCAGAGTTCTCCTCCTCCCTCTCTTACCTCAGGTCCTTGAGGGACATCTACTTGGAGACATTCTCCATCCTTTACCCCGGATCCTTGAGGGACATCTGCCTGGAGACCTCTTTCCTCTCTCACCTCTGATCCTTGAAGGACATCTGCCTGGAGACCTGCTCCTTCCTCTCTTACCTCTGGTCCTCGAAGGACGCCTTGCTGGACACCTCTCCCCCCATCTCCTACCTGTCATCCTTGAAGGACATCTGCCCAACAACCTCCTCCACCTCCAGTTCATACCGCCAAACCTCAAAGGACATCAGGCCAGAAAAGACCTCAAGCTCTTACCCTCCAACCGTGAAAAACGCCCACTTGGAGACCTCTTCAAGCTCTTACCTCCAAGCCAGTGAACACCACCTGCCAGGAGACCAGAAGCTCTTACCTCTGATCCTCGAAGGACATCTGCCCAGAGACCTCCTCCAGCTCTTACCTCTGATCCTTGAGGGACATCTGCCGGGAGACCTCCTCCTCCATCTCTTACCTCAGATTCTTGAGGAACAGCTGCCTGGGACCTCCTCCTTCAGCTCTTACCTCTCATCCTTGAGGGACATCTGCCCAGAGACCGCCTCCAGCTCTTACCTCGGATCCTTGGGAACAGCTACCTGGAGACCTCCTCCATCTCTTACCTCAGGTCCTTGCAGGACATCTACTTGGAGACATTCTCCATCCTTTACCTTGGATCCTTGAAGGACATCTGCCTGGAGACCTGCTCCTCCCTCTCTTACCTCTGGTCCTCGAAGGACGCCTTGCTGGACACCTCTCTCCCCATCTCCTACCTGTCATCCTTGAAGGACATCTGCCCAACAACCTCCTCCACCTCCAGTTCTTACCGCCAAACCTCAAAGGACATCAGGCCAGAGAAGACCTCAAGCTCTTACCCTCCAACCGTGAAAAACGCCCACTTGGAGACCTCTTCAAGCTCTTACCTCCAAGCCAGTGAACACCACCTGCCAGGAGACCAGAAGCTCTTACCTCTGATCCTTGAAGGACACCTGCCAGGAGACCTCCTCCAGCTCTTACCTCTGATCCTTGACAAACATCTGCCCAGAGACCTCCTCCTCCCTTTCTTACCTCTGATCCTTGACAAACATCTGCCCAGAGACCTCCTCCTCCAGCTCTTACCTCGGATCCTTGAGGAACATCTGCCTGGAGACCTCCTCCTCACTCTCTTACCTCTGGTCCTCAAAGGAACATCTGACCGGAGACCTCTTCCAGCTCTTACCTCTGATCCTTGAGGGACATCTGCCCGGAGACCTCCTCCTCCATCTCTTACCTCGGATCCTTGGGAACAGCTACCTGGACACCTCCTCCCTCTCTTACCTCAGGTCCTTGAGGGACATCTGCCTGGCTAATTCCTCCATCTCTTACCTAAGCTCCTTACAGGACATCTACTTGGAGACATTCTCCATCCTTTACCTCTGATCCTCGAAGGACATCTGCCCGGAGACCTCCTCCAGCTCTTACCTCGGATCCTTGAGGAACATCTGCCCGGAGACCTCCTCCTCCAGCTCTTACCTCGGATCCTTGAGGAACATCTGCCTGGAGACCTCTTTCCTCTCTTATTTCTTGATCCTTGAGGAACATCTGCCTGGAGAACTCCTTCCTCTCTTACCTCTGATCCTCGAGGAACATCTGCCTGGACACCTCCTCCTCCCTCTCTTACCTCTAATCCTTGAGGAACAGCTGCCTGGGACCTCCTCCTTCAGCTCTTACCTCTCATCCTTGAGGGACATCTGCCCAGAGACCGCCTCCAGCTCTTACCTCGGATCCTTGGGAACAGCTACCTGGAGACCTCCTCCCTCTCTTACCTCAGGTCCTTGAGGGACATCTGCCTGGCTAATTCCTCCATCTCTTACCTCAGGTCCTTGAGGGACATCTACTTGGAGACATTCTCCATCCTTTACCTCGGATCCTTGAGGGACATCTGCCCGGAGACCTCTTTCCTCTCTCACCTCTGATCCTTGAAGGACATCTGCCTGGAGACCTGCTCCTCCCTCTCTTACCTCTGGTCCTCGAAGGACGCCTTGCTGGACACCTCTCCCCCCATCTCCTACCTGTCATCCTTGAAGGACATCTGCCCAACAACCTCCTCCACCTCCAGTTCTTACCGCCAAACCTCAAAGGACATCAGGCCAGAGAAGACCTCAAGCTCTTACCCTCCAACCGTGAAAAACGCCCACTTGGAGACCTCTTCAAGCTCTTACCTCCAAGCCAGTGAACACCACCTGCCAGGAGACCAGAAGCTCTTACCTCTGATCCTTGAAGGACACCTGCCAGGAGACCTCCTCCAGCTCTTACCTCTGATCCTTGACAAACATCTGCCCAGAGACCTCCTCCTCCCTCTCTTACCACTGATCCTTGAGTAACATCTGCCTGGAGACCTCCTCCTCCATCTCTTACCTCTGGTCCTCAAAGGAACATCTGACCGGAGACCTCTTCCAGCTCTTACCTCTGATCCTTGAGGGACATCTGCCCGGAGACCTCCTCCTCCATCTCTTACCTCGGATCCTTGGGAACAGCTACCTGGACACCTCCTCCCTCTCTTACCTCAGGTCCTTGAGGGACATCTGCCTGGCTAATTCCTCCATCTCTTACCTAAGCTCCTTACAGGACATCTACTTGGAGACATTCTCCATCCTTTACCTCTGATCCTCGAAGGACATCTGCCCGGAGACCTCCTCCAGTTCTTACCTCGGATCCTTGAGGAACATCTGCCCGGAGACCTCTTTCCTCTCTTATTTCTGGATCCTTGAGGAACATCTGCCTGGAGAACTCCTTCCTCTCTTACCTCTGATCCTCGAGGAACATCTGCCTGGACACCTCCTCCTCCCTCTCTTACCTCAAATCCTTGAGGAACAGCTGCCCAGAGACCTCCTCCAGCTCTTACCTCTAATCCTCAAAGGACATCTGCCTGGAGACCTCCTCCAGCTCTTACCTCTAATCCTTGAGGGACATCTGCCGGGAGACCTCCTCCTCCATCTCTTACCTCAGATTCTTGAGGAACAGCTGCCTGGGTCCTCCTCCTTCAGCTCTTACCTCTCATCCTCGAAGGACATCTGCCCAGAGACCGCCTCCAGCTCTTACCTCGGATCCTTGGGAACAGCTACCTGGAGACCTCCTCCCTCTCTTACCTCAGGTCCTTGAGGGACATCTGCCTGGCTAATTCCTCCATCTCTTACCTCAGGTCCTTGAAGGACATCTACTTGGAGACATTCTCCATCCTTTACCTCGGATCCTTGAAGGACATCTGCCTGGAGACCTCCTCCAGCTCTTACCTCTCATCCTTGAAGGACATCTGCCCGGAGACCTCCTCCAGCTCTTACCTCTAATCCTTGAGGAACATCTGCCCGGATACCTCCTCCTCCATCTCTTACCTCAGATCCTTGAGGAACAGCTGCCTGGAGACCTGCACCTCCCTCTCTTACCTCTAATCCTCAAAGGACATCTGATTGGAGTCCTCCTCCAGCTCTTACCTCTGATCCTTGAGGGACATCTGCCTGGAGTCCTCCTCCATCTCTTACCTCAGATCCTCGAGAAACATCTGCCTGGAGACCTCCTCCTTACTCTCTTACCTCTAATCCTCAAAGGACATCTGACCGGAGACCTCCTCCAGCTCTTACCTCTGATCCTTGACAAACATCTGCCCAGACACCTCCTCCTCCTCCCTCTCTTAACTCTAATCCTTGAGGGACATCTGCATGGAGACCTCCTCCAGCTCTTCCCTCAGATCCTTGGTGAACAGCTACCTGGACACCTCCTCCTCCCTCTCTTACCTCAAATCCTTGAGGAACAGCTGCTTGGAGACCTCCTCCAGCTCTTACCTCGGATCCTTGAGGGACATCTGCCAGAGTTCTCCTCCTCCCTCTCTTACCTCAGGTCCTTGAGGGACATCTACTTGGAGACATTCTCCATCCTTTACCTTGGATCCTTGAGGAACATCTGCCTGGAGACCTCCTCCTCCCTCTCTTACCTCAGATCCTTGAGGAACAGCTGCCTGGAGACCTCCTCCTCCAGCTCTTACCTCGGATCCTTGAGGGACATCTGCCTGGAGACCTGCTCCTTCCTCTCTTACCTCTGGTCCTCGAAGGACGCCTTGCTGGACACCTCTCTCCCCATCTCCTACCTGTCATCCTTGAAGGACATCTGCCCAACAACCTCCTCCACCTCCAGTTCTTACCGCCAAACCTCAAAGGACATCAGGCCAGAGAAGACCTCAAGCCCTTACCCTCCAACCGTGAAAAACGCCCACTTGGAGACCTCTTCAAGCTCTTACCTCCAAGCCAGTGAACACCACCTGCCAGGAGACCAGAAGCTCTTACCTCTGATCCTTGAAGGACACCTGCCAGGAGACCTCCTCCAGCTCTTACCTCCAAACCCTGAAGGAGACCAGCCCAGAGATCTCCATCTCTTACCCTCCAAGCTTTGAAGGACACCGGCCTGGAGACCTCTTGGAGCTCTTACCTCCGAACTTGGAAGGACACCTGCCCAGAGCCCAAAGGACCTCCTCAAGCCAAGCTACGTACACCTAGAAGAAAAAAAACCCCAAGAGATGTGGAGAACGAGGCCACCTTCTCACCCCTGATGACCTCCATAGCCAATAAACGCCCGTACGGGCTGGTTAACCACGGCTCATCTTGGTTGTCTCACGTCAAGTTCTTACCTCCAAACTTTGAAGGACGTCTATCCAAAGGCCTCCTCAAGCCCTAAGCTCCAAGTACAATGAAGACCTCCTCCAGGCGAGGCCCCAGCGACGACGAAGACGGCCTCCTCCAGGCGAGGCCCCAGCGACGACGAAGACGGCCTCCTCCAGGCGAGGCCCCAGCGACGACGAAGACGGCCTCCTCCAGGCGAGGCCCCAGCGACGACGAAGACGGCCTCCTCGAGCCCAAACCTCCAGGAACAATGAAGACCTCCTCAAGCTCAGCTCCAGGGATGAAGATGACCTCCAGGGATGAAGACGACCTCCAGGGATGAAGACGACCTCCAGGGATGAAGACGACCTCCAGGGATGAAGACGACCTCCAGGGATGAAGACGACCTCCAGGGATGAAGACGACCTCCAGGGATGAAGACGACCTCCTCAAAGCCCAGTTCCAGGGATGAAGACGACCTCCTCAAAGCCCAGTTCCAGGGATGAAGACGACCTCCTCAAAGCCCAGTTCCAGGGATGAAGACGACCTCCAGGGATGAAGACGACCTCCTCAAAGCCCAGTTCCAGGGATGAAGACGACCTCCAGGGATGAAGACGACCTCCTCAAAGCCCAGTTCCAGGGATGAAGACGACCTCCAGGGATGAAGACGACCTCCTCAAAGCCCAGTTCCAGGGATGAAGACGACCTCCAGGGATGAAGACGACCTCCAGGGATGAAGACGACCTCCAGGGATGAAGACGACCTCCAGGGATGAAGACGACCTCCTCAAAGCCCAGTTCCAGGGATGAAGAAGACCTCCAGGGATGAAGACGACCTCCTCAAAGCCCAGTTCCAGGGATGAAGAAGACCTCCAGGGATGAAGAAGACCTCTGCCAGCCGAGCTCCAGGGATGAAGATGACCACCAGGGATGAAGAAGACCTCCTCAAAGCCCAGTTCCAGGGATGAAGACGAGCTCCAGGGATGAAGAAGACCTCGTCCAGCTGAGCTCCAGAGATGAAGAAGACCTCCAGGGATGAAGACGACCTCCTCAAAGCCCAGCTCCAGGGATGAAGAAGACCTCCAGGGATGAAGATGACCTCCTCCAGCCGAGCCGCAGCACCCCCAGCCCCTATAGAGCCCAGCCCCTATAGAGCTCTGCTCCTCAGGCAGCCCAGGAGCAGACTGAGGCTGCTGCCCCAGCCCCGGGGTTGATATACCCCCCTGGCCACGCCCACCGCCCTTCCCAGCACCCCCTGGGGAAGGGGCGGGGCCAGCCGGCAGAAGGCATAAGGAGCCACACCTGGGGGCCCTATAGATGCTGTAGGGGAGGAGCCCCTTATGGCTACCACCTGTGTCTGGGGGAGGAGGACCCCCACAGGTGTCTATAGGTGCTTGGTTGGGGGAGGGGGGGTCCCCTATAGCTGCCACGTGGGGGGAGGACATCTATAGGTGCCTTATGGGGGGGTCCCCTATAGCTCCTGGATTGGGGGGTCCCTATAGCTGCCACATGGGGGGAGGACATCTATAGGTGCCTTGTTGGGGGGGGGGGTCCCCTATAGCTGCCACGTGGGGGAGGACATCTATAGGTGCCTTGTTGGGGGGGGGGTCCCCTATAGCTGCCACGTGGGGGAGGACATCTACAGGTGCCTTGTTGTGGGGTGTCCCCTATAGCTGTCACGTGGGGGAGGACATCTATAGGTGCCTTGTTGGGGGGGGGGTCCCTATAGCTGCCACATGGGGGGAGGACATCTATAGGTGCCTTGTTGGGGGGGGTCCCCTATAGCTGTCACGTGGGGGGAGGACATCTATAGGTGCCTTGTTGGGGGGTGTCCCCTATAGCTGTCACATGGGGGGAGGACATCTATAGGTGCCTTGTTGGGGGGGGGGGTCCCCTATAGCTGCCACATGGGGGGAGGACATCTATAGGTGCCTTGTTGGGGGGGGGGTCCCCTATAGCTGTCACTTGGGGGGAGGACATCTATAGGTGCCTTGTTGGGGGGTCCCCTATAGCTGTCACGTGGGGGGAGGACATCTATAGGTGCCTTGTTGGGGGGTGTCCCCTATAGCTCCTGGATTGGGGGGGTCCCTATAGCTGCCACATGGGGGGAGGACATCTATAGGTGCCTTGTTGGGGGGGGGGTCCCCTATAGCTGTCACGTGGGGGGAGGACATCTATAGGTGCCTTGTTGTGGGGTGTCCCCTATAGCTCCTGGATTGGGGGGTCCCTATAGCTGCCACATGGGGGGAGGACATCTATAGGTGCCTTGTTGGGGGGGGGTCCCCTATAGCTGTCACGTGGGGGGAGGACATCTATAGGTGCCTTGTTGTGGGGTGTCCCCTATAGCTCCTGGATTGGGGGGGGGTCCCTATAGCTGCCACATGGGGGGAGGACATCTATAGGTGCCTTGTTGGGGGGGGGGTCCCCTATAGCTGCCACGTGGGGGAGGACATCTATAGGTGCCTTGTTGTGGGGTGTCCCCTATAGCTCCTGGATTGGGGGGGTCCCTGTAGCTGCCACATGGCAGGAGGACTTCTATAGGTGCCTTATTTTGGGGGGTCCCCTATAGCTCCTGGACTGGGGGGGGTCCCTATAGCTGCTGTATGGGGGGTGTGTCTCCTATAGCTCCCCTACATGGGGGTTCCCTATAGCTGCCATATAGGGAAGGCCCCTATAGGGACTGCACGGGGTGGTCGGGGTGTCCTTATAGCTGCTGTACGGGGAGGTCCCCTATATGTGCTGCATGGCGGGGGTGTCCCTATGGCTGCCTTATTGCGGGGGTCCCCTATAGCTGCTGGGGGGGGGGGGCCCTATAGCTGCTCTATGGGGGGTACCTATAGCCGCCGTACAGGGGAGGAGGCCCCTATGGCTGCCGTACGGAGGGGTCCCCTATAGCTCCCCTACAGGGGGGTCCCCCCTATAGCTGCCCTATGGAGGATCCCCTATAGATCCCATATGGGTGGGTCCCCCATTGCCCCCCCCCCCCCAAGCCGTTGCCATGGAGCCGGGTCCTCCTCCTCCCATCCCCGCCTCAAAATGGCGGCGCCCAGGGCGGCCGCTCCGGTCCGCGCGCCCTTGCCGACTCTATGACCCGGCGGCCGGCGGCCGGCGGCCCGACCTTGCGGCGGCGCTGACCAATGGGCGCGGGGCGGAGGCGGGGCGAGGAGGGGCGGCGACCAATCGGAATGCGCGGCGCGGGGAGCGGGCGCCACTCACCCCGCAGCCCCTCCCCCCTAACCGGAAGAGGCGGGAGGGCAGCGCGGGTATGAGGGCGGTGCCCGGCCGGGCTTCAACCAATGGGAGAGCTCAACGGGGCGCCGGGAGGCGGGGAGAGAGAAGAGGCGGCCAATGGGAGCGAAGGTGCGGGGCCCGCGGTAGCCGCGCTCGGCGCTCGCCGCTTCGCCGCCGCGTGAGTGAGGCGGAGAGGGGGGGGGGGTGGTGCAGGATCGGGCCCCCCATGTGTGGGGCTGGGGGGGGGGGGGGGGGGGGGGGGGGATGAGTTTTGGGGGGGGGCAATTTGGGGTGGGGGGGCGGCAACTGTGGGGGGCAGGATCGGGCCCCCCAAGCGTGGTGCCTCGGGGGGGGGGGGGGGCAGAATCGGGCCCCCCCCATATGTGGGGCCTGGGAAGGGGGGGACAAATTGGTGGGGGGGGGCTGGTTTGGGGGGGCAGGATCGGGCCCCCCAAGTGTGGGGCTTGGGGATGGGGGGGGGCAAATTGGGGGGGGCAGGATCGGGCCCCCCCCCATATGTGGGGCCTGGGAAGGGGGGAGCAAATTGGGGGGGGGGCTGGTTTGGGGGGGGCAGGATCGGGCCCCCCAAGTGTGGGGCTTGGGGATGGGGGGCAAATTCGGGGGGGGCAGGATCGGGCCCCCCAAGTGGGGCTTGGGAAGGGGGGGGGCAATTGGGGGGGAGGGGCTGTCTCTGACACCCCCCCCCCTTTCCAGCCCCCCCTCCCCCCCCACCATGGGCAACGTCCTGGCCGCCGGCTCCCCCCTCCCCCCCGCCGCCCCTCCCCCCTCCTGCCGGTCCCCCCCGGTTTCGGGGGTCCCCCTCCCCCCGTCAGCGGTTTGGGGCCCCCCCCCCGCCCCACGGAACCCGGGGGCGACCCCCTCCCCAACCCCGGCGCCTTGGGGGAGTGCCCCCGCCGCTGCAAGGGTGAGTCGGGGGGGGGGGACACCCCCAAATCTGACCCCCCCAGTGCCCCCCAGTGCCTCCCAGTTCCCCCCTCAGTGCTTTCCAGTGCACCCCAGTGCCTCCCAGTGCTTCCCAGTGCCCCCCACAGCCTCATCGGGACCCCCCACATCCCCCCTGTGCCCCCCAAATCCCTGCAGGGACCCCTCAAATCCCCCCAGTGCCCCCCAAATCCCAGCAGGGACCCCCACATCCCCCCAGTGCCCCCCAAATCCCCCCAGTGCCCCCCAAATCCCAGCGGGGACCCCCACATCCCCCCAGTGCCCCCCAAATCCCCCCAGTGCACCCCAAATCCCTGCAGGGACCCCCACATCCCCCCAGTGCCCCCAAATCCCCCCAGTGCCCCCAAATCCCTGCAGGGACCCCCACATCCCCCAGTGCCTCCCAAATCCCCCCAGTGCACCCCAAATCCCTGCAGGGACCCCCACATCCCCCCAGTGCCCCCCAAATCCCCCCAGTGCCCCCCAAATCCCAGCAGGGACCCCCACATCCCCCCAGTGCCCCCCAAATCCCCCCAGTGCACCCCAAATCCCTGCAGGGACCCCCACATCCCCCCAGTGCCCCCCAAATCCCCCCAGTGCACCCCAAATCCCAGCAGGGACCCCCACATCCCCCAGTGCCCCCCAAATCCCCCCAGTGCCCCCCAAATCCCAGCAGGGACCCCCACATCCCCCCAGTGCCCCCCAAATCCCCCCAGTGCCCCCCAAATCCCTGCAGGGACCCCCACATCCCCCCAGTGCCTCCCAAATCCCCCCAGTGCACCCCAAATCCCTGCAGGGACCCCCACATCCCCCCAGTGCCCCCCAAATCCCCCCAGTGCACCCCAAATCCCAGCAGGGACCCCCACATCCCCCCAGTGCCCCCCAAATCCCCCCAGTGCACCCCAAATCCCAGCAGGGACCCCCACATCCCCCCAGTGCCCCCCAAATCCCCCCAGTGCACCCCAAATCCCTGCAGGGACCCCCACATCCCCCCAGTGCCTCCCAAATCCCCCCAGTGCACCCCAAATCCCTGCAGGGACCCCCAAATCCTCCCAGTGCCCCCCAAATCCCTGCAGGAACCCCCACATCCCCTATGTGCACCCCAAATCCCAGCAGGGACCCCCACATCCCCCCAGTGCCCCCCAAATCCCCCCTGTGCCCCCCTCATCCCCACCGTGCCCCCCAAATCTCAGCAGGGACCCCCCACATCCCACTGTGCCCCCCAAATCCTTGCAGGGACCCCCCAAAGCCCCCAGTGTGCCCCAAATCCCCCCAGTGCCCCCCAAATCCTTGCAGGGACCCCCACATCCCCCCAGTGCCCCCCAAATCCCCCCTGTGCCCCCCTCATCCCCACCGTGCCCCCCAAATCCCTGCAGGGACCCCCCAAATCCTCCCAGTGCCCCCCAATTTCCCACTGTGCCCCCCAAATCCCAGCAAGAACCCCCAAATCCTCCCAGTGCCCCCAAATCCCCCCAGTGCCCCCCACATCCCCTATGTGCCCCCCAAATCCCTGCAGGGACTCCCCAAATCCCCCCAGTGCCTCCCAAATGCCAGCAGGGACCCCCACACCCCCCAGTGCCCCCCAAATCCCCCCAGTGCCCCCCAATTTCCCACCGTGCCCCCCAAATCCCACCAGGGACCCCCACATCCCCTCTGTGCACCCCAAATCCCTGCAGGGACCCCCCAAATCCTCCCAGTGCCCCCCAGTTTCCCACTGTGCCCCCCAAATCCCAGCAAGAACCCCCAAATCCTCCCAGTGCCCCCCAAATCCCCCCAGTGCCCCCCAAATCCTTGCAGGGACCCCCAAATCCCCCCAGTGCCTCCCAAATCCCACCCTGTGCCCCCCACATCCCCACCGTGCCCCCCAAATCCCTGCAGGGACCCCCAAATCCCCCCAGTGCCCCCCACATCCCCTCTGTGCACCCCAAATCCTTGCAGTGACCCCCCAAATCCTCCCAGTGCCCCCCCCATCACTATCGGGACCCCCACATCCCCACGGTGCCCCCCAAATCCCAGCAGGGACCCCCAAATCCTCCCAGTGCCCCCCACATCCCTGCAGGGACCTCCCCAAATCCCGCCCCCGTGCCCCCCACATCCCCTCTGTGCACCCCAAAACCCTGCAGGGACCCCTCCAAATCCTCCCCCGTGCCCCCCAAATCCCCCCAGTGCCCCCCAAATCCCAGCAGGGACCCCCAAATCCCCCCAGTGCCCCCCAACATCCCCCCAGTGCCCCCCAACATCCCCACCAGTCCCCCGACATCCCCACCGTGCCCCCCAAACCCCAGCAGGGACCCCCTATCCTCCCCCAGTGCCCCCCACACCCTCTCTGCACCCCCCAACACCCCTCTGCACCCCAAAACCAAGATCCCCCCCCCCCCCATTTTCTGGGGGTCCCCCCAAAAAACCCCCCATCCCCCCCCCAACTTCCAGAGCCCTTCCCCGTCCAAATGGAGGGCGTCAAGCTGACGGTGAACAAGGGGCTCAGCAACCACTTCCAGGTGGGTTTTGGGGGTGCTGGGGGGGGGTTTAAATATTGGGGTACCCCCCCCCCCCTCCCCCAGCACCCCAAAATTCTCCCCCCCCCCCCAGGTGAACCACACAGTCGCCCTCAGCACCCTGGGAGAGTCCAACTACCATTTTGGGGCGACCTACGTGGGCACCAAGCAGCTCAGCCCCACGGAGGTGAGTTTTGGGGGTACGGGGGGGGGGGGGAACCCCCTTTTTCTATTTGGGGGGAACCCCCCCCTAAATTATTGGGGGCCCCCCCCCCCCAAAAAAAAAAAATTCCAGGCGTTCCCGGTGCTGGTGGGGGATATGGATAACAGCGGCAGCCTCAACGCCCAGGTCATCCATCAGCTGACGGCGCGCCTCCGTTCCAAAGTGGCCTTTCAGGTAAATTTGGGGGGGCCCCCCCCAAAAATGAGGGGTCCCCTAGGAAAATAAGGGACCCCCCAAAAAGGGTGAACCCCCAAAAATAGGGGGAACCCCCCCAAAAATGGGGACTCCCTCCAAAATCCCCCTAAAAGTGGAGGGAGCCCTGAAAACGGGGAGGGCATAAAAATGAGGGGAAGCCTGTCCAAAAAAAAGGGGGTCCGCTAAAAAATGGGGGACCCCCCCTAAAAATAGGGAGACCCCCAAAAAAGGGGGGACCCCCCCAAAAAAAGGGGGGACCCCCCCCAAAATGGGGGAGGCCCCCGAAACATAGGAAATCCTTTAAAAAAAGGGGGAACCTCCAAGAAAAAAGGGGGATCCCCAGAAAAAGGGGAGCACTAAAAATTGGGGGAACCCCCCCCTAAAAAAAGGGGGACCCCCCAAAAAAAGGGGGGACCCCCGAAAAAAAAGGGGGGACTCCCAATAAAGGGGAGACCCCCCCAAAAAATGGGGGGATCCCCCAAAAGAGGGGGACCCACGGAAAAGGGAAACCCCTTAAAAAAAGGGGGAACCTGCAAGAAAATGGGGGATCCCCAGAAAAAGGGGGACCCCCCAAAAATTTGGGGGAACCCCTAGAAAGTGGGGGGACCCCCCCAAAAAAAGGGAGGCCCCCCAAAAAAGAGGGGACCCCCAAAAAAAGGGGGGGGACCCCAACCCAAATGGGGGAACCCCCCGAAAAAAGGGAAATCCCTTAAAAAAAAGGGGGAACCTGCAAGAAAAATGGGGGATCCCGAGAAAAAGGGGGACCCCCCCAAAATTGGGGGACCCCTAGAAAGTGGGGGGACCCCCCCAAAAAATTGGGGGGCCCCCCCTTCACCCCATTTTCTCCCCCCCCCGCAGACGCAGCAGGCGAAGTTCGTCAACTGGCAGGTGGACGGGGAATATCGGGGGGCCGATTTCACGGCCGCCGTCACCCTGGGGAACCCCGATATCTTGGTGGGGTCAGGTGAGCACCCCCAAAAAATTGGGGGGACCCCCACCCCTAAAAATTTTGGGGGGGGGGGGTGTCCTTGAGGTGGGCACCCCAAAATTTGGCACCCCAAAATTGTGGTGGGGACAGGGGAGGACCCAACAATGAGGCTTTTGGGGGGGGTCCCCGCGCTGAGCACCCCAAAATTGTGGTGGGGTCAGGGGAGCACCCCGAAATGGGGGACCCCCAAACTTTGGGGGGGTCCCCCCGAGCTGAGCACCCCGAAATGGGGCACCCCGATATCTTGGGGGGCTCAGGGGACCCCCCGAAATGGGGCACCCCCAAATTTTGGGGGTCCCCCCGAGCTGAGCACCCCGAAATGGGGCACCCCGATATCTTGGGGGGCTCAGGGGACCCCCCGAAATGGGGCACCCCCAAATTTTGGGGGTCCCCCCGAGCTGAGCACCCCAAAATTGTGGTGGGGTCAGGGGAGCACCCCGAAATGGGGCACCCCCAAACTTTGGGGGGGTCCCCCCGAGCTGAGCACCCCGAAATGGGGCACCCCGATATCTTGGGGGGCTCAGGGGACCCCCCGAAATGGGGCACCCCCAAATTTTGGGGGTCCCCCCGAGCTGAGCACCCCAAAATTGTGGTGGGGTCAGGGGAGCACCCCGAAATGGGGCACCCTGATATCTTGGGGGGCTCAAGGGAACCCCCTGAAATGGGGCACCCCCAAATTTTGGGGGGGGGTCCCCGCGCTGAGCACCCCAAAATTGTGGTGGGGTCAGGGGAGCACCCAAAAATGGGGCACCCCCAAATTTTGGGGGTCCCCCCGAGCTGAGCACCCCGAAATGGGGCACCCCGATATCTTGGGGGGCTCAGGGGACCCCCCGAAATGGGGCACCCCCAAATTTGGGGGATGGGGTGCCCCTGAGGCCCCCCCCCCCCCCAAAAAACACCGCACCCCCAAATCTTCCCCCAACGCCCCAAATCCCCCCCCCCCATCCCACCACACTGGGGTTCACCCCCCGCCCCCCCCCCACCATGGGCCCCTCCCCCCCGATTTTAGGGTGCACCCAGGGGCCCCCCAAAACTTAAACCCCCCCCCCCCCCCCAAATTTTAGGGATCCTGGTGGCCCACTACCTCCAGAGCATCACCCCGACCTTGGCCTTGGGGGGGGAACTGGTCTACCACCGCCGCCCCGGGGAGGAAGGCACCGTCGTCTCCCTCGCCGGCCGCTACACAGGTAACCCCCCCCCCCCCCAATTTTTTGGGGTGCAAAATAGGGTGGGGGCACCCCCAAAAAAATCGGGGTGCACCCTAAAAACCTCGTGATCGGCTTTAGCACCCAATTGGATCGGCACCCTGACGGTGGGGCAAGCGGGCGCTCACGCCACTTATTACCACCGCGCTAACGAGCAGGTAGGAAAAAAAAAAGGGGGGTGGGGGGGTGGGGGGGGCACCCCAAAATTTTTGGGGTGCTGAAGGGGTGGGTGCCCCCCGCACCCCCGAAAAAAAGCTGCAGGTGGGGGTGGAGTTCGAGGCCAGCACCCGGTTGCAGGACACCAGCGTCGCCTTCGGGTACCAACTGGAGCTGCCCAAGGGCAATCTGCTGTTTCGGGGTACGGGGGGGGGGACCCCAAAAATGGGGGGGGGGGGGGGCCAAAAATAGGGGGGGACCCCAAAAATAGGGGGGGCCCCAAGAATGGGGGGGGGGCAGACCCCAAAATCTGGGGGGAAGGGAGATGGGGGGCTTGAAAAGGTGGCTGGAAATGGGGGCGCCCCAAAAATTGGGGGTGGGGGAGAGGGGGACCCCAAAAAATAGGGGGGACCCCAAAATGTGGGGGGACCCCAAAAATAGGGGGACCCCAAAAATGGGGGGGGACCCCAAAAATAGGGGGGGCAGACCCCAAAAATGGAGGGGAAGGGAGATGGGGGGGCTTGAAAAGGTGGCTGGAAATGGGGGGGACCCCAAAAAAAGGGGGGTTGGGGGACAGTGAGGGAGAGGGGGACCCCAAAAAATAGGGGGGACCCCAAAAATGGGGGGACCCCAAAATGTGGGGGGACCCCAAAAATAGGGGGGACCCCAAAAATAGGGGGGGGCAGACCCCAAAAATGGAGGGGAAGGGAGATGGGGGGGCTTGAAAAGGTGGCTGGAAATGGGGGGGGCGCCCCAAAAATGGGGGGGGGGTGGGGGAGAGGGGGGAGGGGGACCCCAAAAATAGGAGGGACCCCAAAAATAGGGGGGGGCAGACCCCAAAATCTGGGGGGAAGGGAGATGGGGGGACTTAAAAAGGTGGCTGGAAATGGGGGGGCACCCCAAAAAATGGGGGGTGGGGGAGAGGGGGACCCCAAAAATGGGGGGGACCCCAAAATGTGGGGGGACCCCAAAAATAGGGGGAGCCCAAAAATAGGGGGAGCAGACCCCAAAATCTGGGGGGAAGGGAGATGGGGGGGCTTGAAAAGGTGGCTGGAAATGGGGGGGCGCCCCAAAAATTGGGGGTGGGGGAGAGGGGGACCCCAAAAAATAGGGGGGGACCCCAAAAATGGGGGGGACCCCAAAAATAGGGGGGACCCCAAAAATAGGGGGGCAGACCCCAAAAATGGGGGGAAGGGAGATGGGGGGCTTGAAAAGGTGGCTGGAAATGGGGGGGGACCCCAAAAAAAGGGGGGTTGGGGGACAGTGAGGGAGAGGGGGACCCCAAAAAATAGGGGGGACCCCAAAAATAGGGGAGACCCCAAAAATAGGGGGGGCAGACCCCAAAAATGGAGGGGAAGGGAGATGGGGGGCTTGAAAAGGTGGCTGGAAATGGGGGGGGACCCCAAAAAAAGGGGGGTTGGGGGACAGTGAGGGAGAGGGGGACCCCAAAAATAGGGGGGACCCCAAAAATAGGGGGACCCCAAAAATAGGGGGGGCAGACCCCAAAAATGGAGGGGAAGGGAGATGGGGGGACTTGAAAAGGTGGCTGGAAATGGGGGGCACCCCAAAAAAAGGGGGGTTGGGGGACATTGAGGGAGAGGGGGACCCCAAAAATGGGGTGGGACCCCAAAATGTGGGGGGACCCCAAAAATAGGGGGGGCAGACCCCGAAAATGTGGGGGAAGGGAGATGGGGGGACTTAAAAAGGTGGCTGGAAATGGGGGCACCCCAAAAAAAGGGGGGTGGGGGACAGTGAGGGAGAGGGGGACCCCAAAATGGGGGGGGGGACCCCAAAATGGGGGGGGGGGCGGCTTGAGGTGGGGGGAGCCCCAGAATGGGTTGTGGGTTTGGGATGGGGTCCCTGCGCCCCCCAATGGCCCCGTGTCCCCCCGATGGCCCCATGGTGGCCCCATGTCCCTGGTGATGTCCCCATGATGTCCCCATGCCCCCCATGATGTCCCCATGGTGTCCCCCTGGTGTCCCCATGCCCCGGTGATGTCCCCGTGATGTCCCCATGCCCCCATGATGTCCCCATGATGTCCCCATGATGTCCCTATGCCCCCGGTGATGTCCCCGTGATGTCCCCATGCCCCCCATGATGTCCCCGTGATGTCCCCATGCCCCCATGATGTCCCCATGCCCCTGATGACGCCCCCATGATGTCCCCATGATGTCCCCGTGATGTCCCCATGGCCCCGGTGATGTCCCCATGATGTCCCCATGCCCCCCATGATGTCCCCATGATGTCCCTATGCCCCCCATGATGTCCCTATGCCCCCGGTGATGGCCCCATGATGTCCCCATGCCCCATGATGTCCCCATGACCCTGATGATGCCCCCATGATGTCCCCATGATGTCCCTATGCCCCCGGTGATGTCCCCGTGATGTCCCCATGCCCCCCATGATGTCCCCATGATGTCCCTATGCCCCCCGTGATGTCCCCATGATGTCCCCATGCCCCATGGTGTCCCCATGATGTCCCTATGCCCCCCATGATGTCCCTATGCCCCCGGTGATGGCCCCATGATGTCCCCATGCCCCATGATGTCCCCATGACCCTGATGATGCCCCCATGATGTCCCCATGGTGTCCCCATGCCCCAGTGATGTCCCCGTGATGTCCCCATGCCCCCGGTGATGTCCCCGTGATGTCCCCATGGTGTCCCCATGTCCTCCATGATGTCCCCATGATGTCCCCATGACCCTGATGATGCCCCCATGATGTCCCCATGGTGTCCCCATGCCCCAGTGATGTCCCCGTGATGTCCCCATGCCCCCGGTGATGTCCCTGTGATGTCCCCATGGTGCCCCCATGCCCCGGTGATGCCCCCGTGATGTCCCCATGCCCCCGGTGATGTCCCCATGATGTCCCCATGATGTCCCCATGCCCCCATGATGTCCCCGGTGATGTCCCCATGGTGTCCCCATGCCCCAGTGATGTCCCCATGATGTCCCCATGTCCTCCATGATGTCCCCAGTGATGTCCCCATGACGTCCCCGTCTCCCCAGGCTCGGTGGACAGCAGCTGGGTGGTGGGGGCGGTGCTGGAGAAGAAGCTGCCGCCGCTGCCCCTGACGCTGGCGCTGGGGGCCTTCCTCAACCACCGCAAGAACAAGTTCCACTGCGGCTTCGGCCTCACCATCGGCTAGGGCCTCCTCCTCCTCCTCCTCCTCCTCCTCGCCGGCGTCTTCCTCACCGGCGCCCTCCTCTTCGCCTCCATCCTCCTTCTCGTCATCCTCCTCTTCCTCCCGTCCGTCCTCACCTTCATCCTCCTCACCACCGTTCTCATCTTCCTCCTCCTCCTCCCCACCATCTTCCTCTTCATCGTCTTCTCACCTTCATCCTCCTCCCCACCATCTTCTTCCTCATCTTCGTCTTCTGTTCTCACCTTCATCCTCCTCATGGCCGTTCTCCATCTTCATCCTCCTCCCCACCATCTTCCTCATCGTCTTCTGTTCTCACCTTCATCCTCCTCACCACCGTTCTCCTCTTCCTCCTCCTCCCCACCATCTTCCTCCTCATCTTCATCTTCTGTTCTCCTCACCTTCATCCTCCTCACCTCCATTCCCTTCTTCATCCTCCTCCCCTTCATCTTCCTCCTCACTCTCACCTCCCTCATCCTCCTCCCCTTCATCTTCCTCCCCTTCATCTTCCTCCTCACCTTCCTCCTCCTCACCTCCATTCCCTTCTTCATCTTCCTCCTCCCCTTCACCCTCTTCCTCCTCCTCCCCTTCATCCTCCCCCTCCTCCCCTTGATCCTCCCCTCCTCTTCATCTTCCTTCCCTTCATCTTCCTCCCCTTCCGCTTCCTCCTTTCTTCCTCCTCCCCTCCCTCCTCCCCTCCTTCATCTTCCTCCTCCTCCCCTTCATCTTCCTCCTTTCTTCTGCCTCCCCTTCATCTTCCTCCTTTCTTCTGCCTCCCCTTCATCTTCCTCCTCCTCCCTTTCATCTTCCTCCTTTCTGCCTCCCCTTCATCTTCCTCCTTTCTTCTGCCTCCCCTTCATCTTCCTCCTCCTCACCTTCATCTTCCTCCTTTCTTCTGCCTCCCCTTCATCTTCCTCCTCCTCCCCTTCATCTTCCTCCTTTCTTCTGCCTCCCCTTCATCTTCCTCCTCCTCACCTTCATCTTCCTCCTCCTCCTCTTCCTCCTCCCCCCCTCCATCTTCCTCCTCCTCCTCCTCCTCGCCCAACACCCCACAGCTGCCGGCGGCCACCATGTCCCCGCCCCCCCCCCCCCCCATGGCGGGGGCTCCCCCAAAGGCCACTTTTGGGGGGGTCCCCCCCCTCTTTGGACCCCCCCCAGGGGAAGGGGGAGCCCCCCAAATCCCCCCCCCGGAGGACCCCCCCCAGACAGAGACTGGCTCAATTTTGGGGTGCAGGGGGGGGTCCCAAAAGTACCGAGGAGCCCTGACCCCCCCCCAAAAATTTTGGGGGGCCCCCCCAGCCCCCCCCCCCCCCCCCGGCACGGGGCCCCACATGCTCCCACTAAAGCAAATGGCCTCTTTTTTTGGGGGGGGGGTGTCATCATTTTCCTGAGGGGGGGGCACCCCCAAAATTTGGGGTACCCCCTCCATTGCGCCCCACATTCCGTCTCCCCCCAAAAAAAACGTGGGGCACCCCCAAAAAAAAAGGGGGGGGCCCGTGGTGTTGAGGGGGGGTGAACCCCAATGTTTGGGGGGGGGTCCCAAGTTGTTCGGGGGGGGGGGCGATGGGTTTTGGGGGCCCCGATGGGGAGGGGGAGGCCGCTGTACCCCCCAAAAAAAGCCGGGGTCCCCCCAAAATTGGGGGGGGGGGCTCCTCCCAAAATGGCCACGCCCCAATATTTGGGGGGGCCCCAAGGCGGGGGGGGGCGAGTGGGGTTCAGCACCAATTTGGGGGTTTGACCCCCCCCAAAGACGATTTTGGGGGGGTCCCAGCCATATTTTGGGGTTCAGCCCCCCCTCCCCCCCCGCAAAGACGGTTTGGGGGGGTTCAGCCCCATTTTGGGGGGGGGTCACCCCCCGTATTTCGGGGATCGGCCCCGTTTGGGGGTTCCCCTCCCCCACTTTGGGGATTTCCCCCCCCCCGTTTTGGAGATTCCCCCCCCCGTTTTGGGGGTTCACCCCCCCATTCCAAGCCCCCCCCCCCCAATTTCGGGGGGGGGGCTCGACCCCACTTTCGGGGTGCTCCTCCCTTCCCCCCCCCCCCCCGGGGATAGCCCCTCCCCTCCCCCCCCCCCTTGGACCTTGCCCCCCCCCACCCCCGCCACGTCGGGGTTCCACGGCCACGGGGGCCAAGTCCAGCGTGGGCCGTGCCCGGGGGGTGGGGGTGGGGCACCACACGTCACTTTTGGGGACCCCCCCCCCCCATCCCCCCATCCCCCCCCCCCCCTCCCCCCATTTTGGGGTGCTGCTGTGGAACTGAGGGGGGGGGGGGGGGGTTTGGGGTGCCCCCCCCCCTAAAGCTTGCGGGAGGGGTGGGGGGAGGGGTGGGGGGTGGAGGGGGGTGGGGTGACCTTTGCCCGGCCCCGCCCCGCCCCCCCCCCCGACGGGGGGGGGGTATTTAAGGGGCCCCCCCCCGGGGCGGCTGCGGAGTCGGAGGGACCCCACGCGCCCCACAGGTGACAGGGACGGGGGGTGGGGGGGGCATTGCGGACATTGGGGACGGGGGGGGGGGGGGCTGGGGGGCAGCTTGGGGACAGATTGGGGACGTTGGGGACACTTTGGGGACAAGGGGGAGAGGGGTGGGGGGCAGGTTGGGGACATTTGGGGCAGGTTGGGGACACTTTGGGGACAATTTGGGGACAAGGGGGACGGGTGGGGGCAGGTTGGGGACACTTTGGGGACATTGGGGACAATCTGGGGACAAGGGGGAGAGGGGTGGGGGCAGGTTGGGGACATTTGGGACACTTTGGGGACAAGGGGGAGAGGGGTGGGGGGCAGGTTGGGGACATTTGGGGCAGGTTGGGGACACTTTGGGGACAATCTGGGGACAAGGGGGACGGGTGGGGGCAGGTTGGGGACACTTTGGGGACATTGGGGACAATTTGGGGACAAGGGGGAGAGGGGTGGGGGCAGGTTGGGGACATTTGGGGACAGGTTGGGGACGTTGGGGACACTTTGGGGACATTGGGGACAATTTGGGGACAAGGGGGACGGGGTGGGGGCAGGTTGGGGACAGGTTGGGGACGTTGGGGACACTTTGGGGACATTGGGGACAATTTGGGGACAAGGGGGAGAGGGGTGGCGGGCAGGTTGGGGACACTTTGGGGACAATTTGGGGACAAGGGGGACGGGTGGGGGCAGGTTGGGGACGTTGGGGACACTTTGGGGACATTGGGGACAAGGGGGAGGGGGGTGGGGGCAGGTTGGGGACACTTGGGGGCAGGTTGGGGACGTTTGGGACACTTTGGGGACAAGGGGGACGGGGTGGGGGCAGGTTGGGGACATTTGGGGACAGGTTGGGGACGTTTGGGACACTTTGGGGACATTGGGGACAATTTGGGGACAAGGGGGAGAGGGGTGGTGGGCAGGTTGGGGACAAGGGGGACAGATTGGGGACATTTGGGGACAAGGGGGACGGGTGGGGACAAGGGGGACACTTTGGGGACACTTTGGGGACATTGGGGACGGGGTGGGGGGCAGGTTGGGGACAGTGGGGACAAGGGGGACAGATTGGGGATATTTGGGGCACTTTGGGGACAAGGGGGACAGTTTTGGGACAAAGGGACAGATTGGGGACATTTAGGGACAGATTGGGGACACTTTGGGGACAAGGGGGACAGATTGGGGGACAGGGGTGGGGTGGGGAGGCAGGTTGGGGACAGATTGGGGACACTTTGGGGACATTGGCGACAGGATGGGGCAAAACTTGGGGACAAGAGGGCACGTTGGGGACATTTGGGGACAGATTTGGGACAAGGGGACCCTTTGGGGACATTGGGGACAATTTGGGGACAGGGGACAGGTTGGGGACAATGGGGAGAGTTTGGGGACAAGGGGGCGGGTTGGGGACATTGGGGACAGGGGTGGGGACATTGGGGACAAGTTGGGGACAAGGGGGACAGGATGGGGACATTGGGGCCATTTTGGGGCCATTTTGGGGTCATTGGGGCCAGATTTGGGACAGGGGAGGAGGTTGGGGACAAGTTGGGGACACTGGGGACAGGTTGGGGCCATTGGGGCCATTTTGGGGACAATTCGGGGCCAGATTGGGGACAGAGGAGCAGGTTGGGGACATTGGGGACAGGTTGGGGACAATTTGGGGCCATGGGGGCCATTTTGGGGACACTGGGGACAGGTTGGGGACATTGGGGCCGTTTTGGGGCCATTGGGGACAAGTTGGGGCCATTTTGGGGACACTGGGGACAGGTTGGGGCCATTTTGGGGGCAATTTGGGGCCATTGGGGCCAGATTTGGGACAGGGGAGGAGGTTGGGGACAATTTGGGGACATTGGGGCCATTTTGGGGCCATTTTGGGGACAATTCGGGGCCAGATTGAGGACAGAGGAGCAGGTTGGGGACATTGGGGACAGGTTGGGGACAATTTGGGGACATTGGGGCCATTTTGGGGCCATTTTGGGGTCATTGGGGCCAGATTTGGGACAGGGGAGGAGGTTGGGGACAAGTTGGGGACACTGGGGACAAGTTGGGGCCACTGGGGCCAGGTTGGGGACATTGGGGCCGTTTTGGGGACAATTTGGGGCCATTGGGGCCAGATTTGGGACAGGGGAGGACGTTGGGGACATTGGGGCCGTTTTGGGGACAATCTGGGGACACTGGGGACCCTTCAACCCCCCCCTCCCCGTGTCGTCCCCCCCCCCCCCCCAGGTGCCACCATGAAGCTCTGGGTCGTGCTGGTGGCAGTGACGCTGCTGGCGGGTGAGTGACAGCCCCTCCCCCCCCCCCCCCGGGAGACCCCCCCCCCCAAGTGTCCCCCCCCCCCCCCAAGTGCCACCCCCCACGACCCCAAAGTGACCCCCAAGGGTGCCCCCCCCCCTTGGGACCCCCCCCAGTGTCACCCCACCCCCCAGTGTCACCCCCCCAGGACCCCAAAGTGACCCCCAAGGGTGACCCCCCCCCCCCCCAGTGTCACCCCCCCCCCCCCCAGGACCCCAAAGTGACCCCCAAGGGTGCCCCCCTCCCCCCCTTTTGGGACACCCCCCCCCATGGTGCTGTGCATGGGGGAGGGGGGAATTTGGGGGTGCTGGGGGGGGCACCCCAAAATGGTGGAGGGAGGGGGGGTTGGGGTGCTGGGGGGGCACCCACAAATTGGGGGAGGGGGATTTGGGGGGGGCACCCCAAAATGGAGGGAGGGGGATTTTGGGGGGGCTGGGGGGGACCCCAAAATGGGGAGGGGGATTTGGGGGGGCACCCCAAATGGGGGGGGGGGGGGCACCCCAAAAGGGAGGGCGGGGGATTTGGGGGGGGGGGGGGGGACCCCAAAATGGGGAGGGGGGGTTGAGGGGCTGGGGGGGGGGGGCACCCCAAAATGGGGTGGGGGATTTGGGGGGGCCCCCAAAATGGGGAGGGGGGTTGAGGGGCTGGGGGGGGGGGCACCCCAAAATGGGGTGGGGGATTTGGGGGGCCCCCCAAAATGGGGAGGGGGGTTGAGGGGCTGGGGGGTGGGGGGGCACCCCAAAAGCGACAAAGGGGATTTGGGGGTGCTGGGGTGGGGGGGGGGGGGGCACCCCAAATAAACACACCCCCCCCCCCCCCCAAATTCCTGCAGGCTGCGGGGCTGAGCCCTCCCCCCGAGCCCACCCCCACCCCCGGCCCCGCCCCCCTCCGGATTTGGGGGTCCTGGGGGCGCTGGAGGGGGCGGCGGCGAACGCGACCGCGCGCCTGCGCAGGGTCCCCCTCCTCCAGAAGCTGAGGTGAGGGGGGGGGGGCACCCCGAAATCGGGGGGGGGGGGGGGGGCACCCCGAAATCTTGGGGGGGGGGGCGGACCCCAAATCTGGGGGGGGAAACCCCGAAATCTGGGGGGAACCCCGAAATTTGGGGGGAACCCCCAAATCTGGGGGGAAACCCAAATTGGGGGGCGGGAAACGCAAAATCGGGGGGGCACCCCGAAATTGGGGGGGGCACCCCGAAATCTTGGGGGGGGACCCCAAATCTGGGGGGAAACCCCGAAATCTGGGGGGAACCCCGAAATCTGGGGGGGGACCCCCAAATCTGGGGGAAACCCTGAAATCTGGGGGGAACCCCGAAATTTGGGGGGAGGGGCGTGGGTGGGGCCCCAAAGCGGGGGGAGGGGGCGGCACCCCTCAAAATGGGGAGGGGGTGGGGGAGGGAGTTGGGGTTGGCACCCTAAAATTTGAGGGGGGCCCCCGGCACCCCAACACTGGGGGGGGGGGGGCGGTTGGCACCATGACATCATGGACCCCATAGGGACCCCATCGGGACTCGGTGGCCCCCATAGGGACTCTAAGCAATCCATAGGGACTCGGTGGCCCCCGTGGTGACTCGGTGGCCCCCACAGGGACTCTAAGCAATCCATAGGGACTCAGTGGCCCCCGTGGTGACTTGGTGGCCCCTGTGGGGACTCGGTAGCCCCCGTGGTGACTCGGTGACCCCCATAGGGACTCGAAGCCATCCATAGGGACTCGGTGGCCCCCGTGATGACTCGGTAGCCCCCGTAGTGACTCGGTGGCCCCCATAGGGACTCGAAGCCATCCATAGGGACTCGGTGGCCCCCGTGGTGACTCGGTGGCCCCCATAGGGACTCTAAGCAATCCATAGGGACTCAGTGGCCCCTGTGGTGACTCGGTGGCCCCTGTGGTGACTTGGTGGCCCCTGTGGAGACTCATCAATCCATAGGGCCTCAGTGGCCCCTGTGGTGACTTGGTGGCCCCCACAGGGACTCTAAGCAATCCATAGGGACTCAGTGGCCCCCGTGGTGACTTGGTGGCCCCTGTGGGGACTTGGTAGCCCCCGTGGTGACTCGGTGGCCCCCATAGGGACTCATCAATCCATAGGGACTCGGTGGCCCCCGTGGTGACTCGGTGGCCCCCATAGGGACTCATCAATCCATAGGGACTCAGTGACCCCCGTGATGACTCGGTGGCCCCCGTGGTGACTCAGTGGCTCCCGTGGTGACTTGTTGGCCCCCATAGGGACTCTAAGCCATCCATAGGGACTCGGTGGCCCCCGTGGTGACTCGGTGGCCCCTGTAGTGACTTGGTGGCCCCCATAGGGACTCTAAGCAATCCATAGGGACTCGGTGGCCCCCGTGATGACTCGGTAGCCCCTGTAGTGACTCGGTGGCCCCCATAGGGACTCGAAGCCATCCATATGGACTCGGTGGCCCCCGTGATGACTCGGTAGCCCCCGTAGTGACTCGGTGGCCCCCATAGGGACTCGAAGCCATCCATAGGGACTCGGTGGCCCCCGTGATGACTCGGTAGCCCCCGTAGTGACTCGGTGGCCCCCATAGGGACTCGAAGCCATCCATAGGGACTCGGTGGCCCCCGTGATGACTCGGTAGCCCCCGTAGTGACTCGGTGGCCCCCATAGGGACTCGAAGCCATCCATAGGGACTCGGTGGCCCCCGTGATGACTCGGTAGCCCCCGTAGTGACTCGGTGGCCCCCATAGGGACTCGAAGCCATCCATAGGGACTCGGTGGCCCCCGTGGTGACTCGGTGGCCCCCATAGGGACTCTAAGCAATCCATAGGGACTCAGTGGCCCCTGTGGTGACTCGGTGGCCCCTGTGGTGACTTGGTGGCCCCTGTGGAGACTCATCAATCCATAGGGCCTCAGTGGCCCCTGTGGTGACTTGGTGGCCCCCACAGGGACTCTAAGCAATCCATAGGGACTCAGTGGCCCCCGTGGTGACTTGGTGGCCCCTGTGGGGACTCGGTAGCCCCCGTGGTGACTCGGTGGCCCCCATAGGGACTCTAAGCAATCCATAGGGCCTCAGTGACCCCCGTGGTGACTCGGTGGCCCCCATAGGGACTCGAAACCATCCATAGGGACTCGGTGGCCCCCGTGGTGACTCGGTGGCCCCCATGGTGACTTGTTGGCCCCCATAGGGACTCTAAGCAATCCATAGGGACTCGGTGGCCCCTGTGGTGACTCGGTGGCCCCTGTGGTGACTTGTTGGCCCCCATAGGGACTCTAAGCAATCCATAGGGACTCGGTGGCCCCCGTGATGACTCGGTAGCCCCTGTAGTGACTCGGTGGCCCCCATAGGGACTCGAAGCCATCCATATGGACTCGGTGGCCCCCGTGATGACTCGGTAGCCCCCGTAGTGACTCGGTGGCCCCCATAGGGACTCGAAGCCATCCATAGGGACTCGGTGGCCCCCGTGATGACTCGGTAGCCCCCGTAGTGACTCGGTGGCCCCCATAGGGACTCGAAGCCATCCATAGGGACTCGGTGGCCCCCGTGATGACTCGGTAGCCCCCGTAGTGACTCGGTGGCCCCCATAGGGACTCGAAGCCATCCATAGGGACTCGGTGGCCCCCGTGATGACTCGGTAGCCCCCGTAGTGACTCGGTGGCCCCCATAGGGACTCGAAGCCATCCATAGGGACTCGGTGGCCCCCGTGGTGACTCGGTGGCCCCCATAGGGACTCTAAGCAATCCATAGGGACTCAGTGGCCCCTGTGGTGACTCGGTGGCCCCCACAGGGACTCTAAGCAATCCATAGGGACTCAGTGGCCCCCGTGGTGACTTGGTGGCCCCTGTGGGGACTTGGTAGCCCCCGTGGTGACTCGGTGGCCCCCATAGGGACTCATCAATCCATAGGGACTCGGTGGCCCCCGTGGTGACTCGGTGGCCCCCATAGGGACTCGAAACCATCCATAGGGACTCGGTGGCCCCCGTGGTGACTCGGTGGCCCCCATGGTGACTTGTTGGCCCCCATAGGGACTCTAAGCAATCCATAGGGACTCGGTGGCCCCTGTGGTGACTCGGTGGCCCCTGTGGTGACTTGTTGGCCCCCATAGGGACTCTAAGCAATCCATAGGGACTCGGTGGCCCCCGTGATGACTCGGTAGCCCCTGTAGTGACTCGGTGGCCCCCATAGGGACTCGAAGCCATCCATATGGACTCGGTGGCCCCCGTGATGACTCGGTAGCCCCCGTAGTGACTCGGTGGCCCCCATAGGGACTCGAAGCCATCCATAGGGACTCGGTGGCCCCCGTGATGACTCGGTAGCCCCCGTAGTGACTCGGTGGCCCCCATAGGGACTCGAAGCCATCCATAGGGACTCGGTGGCCCCCGTGATGACTCGGTAGCCCCCGTAGTGACTCGGTGGCCCCCATAGGGACTCGAAGCCATCCATAGGGACTCGGTGGCCCCCGTGATGACTCGGTAGCCCCCGTAGTGACTCGGTGGCCCCCATAGGGACTCGAAGCCATCCATAGGGACTCGGTGGCCCCCGTGGTGACTCGGTGGCCCCCATAGGGACTCTAAGCAATCCATAGGGACTCAGTGGCCCCTGTGGTGACTCGGTGGCCCCTGTGGTGACTTGGTGGCCCCTGTGGAGACTCATCAATCCATAGGGCCTCAGTGGCCCCTGTGGTGACTTGGTGGCCCCCACAGGGACTCTAAGCAATCCATAGGGACTCAGTGGCCCCCGTGGTGACTTGGTGGCCCCTGTGGGGACTTGGTAGCCCCCGTGGTGACTCGGTGGCCCCCATAGGGACTCATCAATCCATAGGGACTCGGTGGCCCCCGTGGTGACTCGGTGGCCCCCATAGGGACTCGAAACCATCCATAGGGACTCGGTGGCCCCCGTGGTGACTCGGTGGCCCCCATGGTGACTTGTTGGCCCCCATAGGGACTCTAAGCAATCCATAGGGACTCGGTGGCCCCTGTGGTGACTCGGTGGCCCCTGTGGTGACTTGTTGGCCCCCATAGGGACTCTAAGCAATCCATAGGGACTCGGTGGCCCCCGTGATGACTCGGTAGCCCCTGTAGTGACTCGGTGGCCCCCATAGGGACTCGAAGCCATCCATATGGACTCGGTGGCCCCCGTGATGACTCGGTAGCCCCCGTAGTGACTCGGTGGCCCCCATAGGGACTCGAAGCCATCCATAGGGACTCGGTGGCCCCCGTGATGACTCGGTAGCCCCCGTAGTGACTCGGTGGCCCCCATAGGGACTCGAAGCCATCCATAGGGACTCGGTGGCCCCCGTGATGACTCGGTAGCCCCCGTAGTGACTCGGTGGCCCCCATAGGGACTCGAAGCCATCCATAGGGACTCGGTGGCCCCCGTGATGACTCGGTAGCCCCCGTAGTGACTCGGTGGCCCCCATAGGGACTCGAAGCCATCCATAGGGACTCGGTGGCCCCCGTGGTGACTCGGTGGCCCCCATAGGGACTCTAAGCAATCCATAGGGACTCAGTGGCCCCTGTGGTGACTCGGTGGCCCCTGTGGTGACTTGGTGGCCCCTGTGGAGACTCATCAATCCATAGGGCCTCAGTGGCCCCTGTGGTGACTTGGTGGCCCCCACAGGGACTCTAAGCAATCCATAGGGACTCAGTGGCCCCCGTGGTGACTTGGTGGCCCCTGTGGGGACTTGGTAGCCCCCGTGGTGACTCGGTGGCCCCCATAGGGACTCATCAATCCATAGGGACTCGGTGGCCCCCGTGGTGACTCGGTGGCCCCCATAGGGACTCGAAACCATCCATAGGGACTCGGTGGCCCCCGTGGTGACTCGGTGGCCCCCATGGTGACTTGTTGGCCCCCATAGGGACTCTAAGCAATCCATAGGGACTCGGTGGCCCCTGTGGTGACTCGGTGGCCCCTGTGGTGACTTGTTGGCCCCCATAGGGACTCTAAGCAATCCATAGGGACTCGGTGGCCCCCGTGATGACTCGGTAGCCCCTGTAGTGACTCGGTGGCCCCCATAGGGACTCGAAGCCATCCATATGGACTCGGTGGCCCCCGTGATGACTCGGTAGCCCCCGTAGTGACTCGGTGGCCCCCATAGGGACTCGAAGCCATCCATAGGGACTCGGTGGCCCCCGTGATGACTCGGTAGCCCCCGTAGTGACTCGGTGGCCCCCATAGGGACTCGAAGCCATCCATAGGGACTCGGTGGCCCCCGTGATGACTCGGTAGCCCCCGTAGTGACTCGGTGGCCCCCATAGGGACTCGAAGCCATCCATAGGGACTCGGTGGCCCCCGTGATGACTCGGTAGCCCCCGTAGTGACTCGGTGGCCCCCATAGGGACTCGAAGCCATCCATAGGGACTCGGTGGCCCCCGTGGTGACTCGGTGGCCCCCATAGGGACTCTAAGCAATCCATAGGGACTCAGTGGCCCCTGTGGTGACTCGGTGGCCCCTGTGGTGACTTGGTGGCCCCTGTGGAGACTCATCAATCCATAGGGCCTCAGTGGCCCCTGTGGTGACTTGGTGGCCCCCACAGGGACTCTAAGCAATCCATAGGGACTCAGTGGCCCCCGTGGTGACTTGGTGGCCCCTGTGGGGACTTGGTAGCCCCCGTGGTGACTCGGTGGCCCCCATAGGGACTCATCAATCCATAGGGACTCGGTGGCCCCCGTGGTGACTCGGTGGCCCCCATAGGGACTCGAAACCATCCATAGGGACTTGGTGGCCCCCGTGGTGACTCGGTGGCCCCCATGGTGACTTGTTGGCCCCCACAGGGACTCTAAGCAATCCATAGGGACTCGGTGGCCCCTGTGGTGACTCGGTGGCCCCTGTGGTGACTTGTTGGCCCCCATAGGGACTCTAAGCAATCCATAGGGACTCGGTGGCCCCCGTGATGACTCGGTAGCCCCTGTAGTGACTCGGTGGCCCCCATAGGGACTCGAAGCCATCCATATGGACTCGGTGGCCCCCGTGATGACTCGGTAGCCCCCGTAGTGACTCGGTGGCCCCCATAGGGACTCGAAGCCATCCATAGGGACTCGGTGGCCCCCGTGATGACTCGGTAGCCCCCGTAGTGACTCGGTGGCCCCCATAGGGACTCGAAGCCATCCATAGGGACTCGGTGGCCCCCGTGATGACTCGGTAGCCCCCGTAGTGACTCGGTGGCCCCCATAGGGACTCGAAGCCATCCATAGGGACTCGGTGGCCCCCGTGATGACTCGGTAGCCCCCGTAGTGACTCGGTGGCCCCCATAGGGACTCGAAGCCATCCATAGGGACTCGGTGGCCCCCGTGGTGACTCGGTGGCCCCCATAGGGACTCTAAGCAATCCATAGGGACTCAGTGGCCCCTGTGGTGACTCGGTGGCCCCTGTGGTGACTTGGTGGCCCCTGTGGAGACTCATCAATCCATAGGGCCTCAGTGGCCCCTGTGGTGACTTGGTGGCCCCCACAGGGACTCTAAGCAATCCATAGGGACTCAGTGGCCCCCGTGGTGACTTGGTGGCCCCTGTGGGGACTTGGTAGCCCCCGTGGTGACTCGGTGGCCCCCATAGGGACTCATCAATCCATAGGGACTCGGTGGCCCCCGTGGTGACTCGGTGGCCCCCATAGGGACTCGAAACCATCCATAGGGACTCGGTGGCCCCCGTGGTGACTCGGTGGCCCCCGTGGTGACTTGTTGGCCCCCATAGGGACTCTAAGCAATCCATAGGGACTCGGTGGCCCCCGTGGTGACTCGGTAGCCCCCGTAGTGACTCGGTGGCCCCCATAGGGACTCGAAGCCATCCATAGGGACTCGGTGGCCCCCGTGATGACTCGGTAGCCCCCGTAGTGACTCGGTGGCCCCCATAGGGACTCGAAGCCATCCATAGGGACTCGGTGGCCCCCGTGGTGACTCGGTGGCCCCCGTGGTGACTCGGCGGCCGCCACCTCCTCCCCGCAGGTCGCTGGTGACGGAGCTGAGGAGCCAAGCGAGCGGCCTGGGCGCCGGCCTGCGGGCGGAGGCGGCGGAGGCCTGGGAGCGAGCGGCGGAATACGGGGCGGAGGCGCGGGCGGCCCTGGAGCTGGGGTGGGGGGAGGTGAAAAATCGGGGGGCCACCTACGGCCGCAAGCTGCGCAAGCGGCTGCACCGCGACGGGGAGGAGCTGAAGAAGCGGTGGGACGCCTACGGCCACGCTTTGGGGGAGAGGGCGGCCGCCCTCCGCCGGAGTTGGGGGGACCCTTGGGGACCCCAAGAGGTGGAGGATTGAGGGTGGGGTGCTGGGTGCTGGGGTTGTGTGCGCGCCCCCCCCCCCCCCTCCCCCCCCCCCTCTGGTTGAGCGGTGGGGATGGGTTGGGGGGTGGGGGGTGGGGCGGCGCATGAAATGGGGGTGGGCGCCCCAAAAGGGCTGGGGAGGAGGGGGGGGGGGGGGTCGTCGCCCCCCCACCCCCCCTGCGCCCCAATAAATAGAGATGGGAGGCTCCTGGCTCGGGGTCTGCTGCGGCTGCGGGGGTTGGGGGGGGGGGGCACCCTGCTGCACCCCAAAAAGGGCTCAGGGCACCCCAAAAAGGGCCCCCTGCACCCCCATAAGAGCCCCTGCACCCCATAGGGACCCCCTGCACCCCAAAAGGGCTCAGGGCACCGCGAAAAGGGACCCCTGCGCCCCATAGGGACCCCCTGCACCCCAAAAGGGCTCAGGGCACCCCAAAAAGGGCCCCCTGCGCCCCATAGGGACCCCCTGCACCCCAAAAAGGGCTCAGGGCACCCCAAAAGGGCTCCCTGCACCCCATAAGAGCCCCCGCACCCCATCGGGACCCCCTGCACCCCATAGGCACCATCTCCACTCCATGGGGACCCCCTGCACCCCAAAAGGACCCCCTGCACCCCAATAACCAGCACTGAGCACCCCAATGGGACCCCCTGCACCCCCATAAGAGCCCCTGCACCCCAAAAGGACCCCCTACACCCCAAAAGGGCTCCCTGCACCCCAACGGGACCCCCTGCACCCCAAGAAGAGCCCCTGCACCCCAAAAGAGCTCAGGGCACCCCAAAAAGGGCCCCCTGCGCCCCATAGGGACCCCCTGCACCCCAAAAGGGCTCAGGGCACCCCGAAAAGGGACCCCTGCGCCCCATAGGGACCCCCTGCCCCCCAAAAAGGGCTCAGGGCACCCCAAAAGGGCTCCCTGCACCCCCATAAGAGCCCCCGCACCCCATAGGGACCCCCTGCACCCCAAAAAGGGCTCAGGGCACCCCAAAAAGGGCCCCCTGCGCCCCATAGGGACCCCCTGCACCCCAAAAAGGGCTCAGGGCACCCCAAAAAGGGCCCTCTGCACCCCAATAACCATCACTGAGCACCCCAATAGGACCCCCTGCACCCCCATAAGAGCCCCTGCACCCCAAAAGGGCTCAGGGCACCCCAAAAAGGGCCCCCTGCGCCCCATAGGGACCCCCTGCCCCCCAAAAAGGGCTCCGGGCACCCCGAAAAGGGCCCCTGCGCCCCAATGGGACCCCCTGCACCCCAAAAGGGTTCAGGGCACCCCAATAGGACCCCTGCACCCCCATAAGAGCCCCCGCACCCCATCGGGACCCCCTGCACCCCATAGGGACCATCTCCACTCCATGGGGACCCCCTGCACCCCAAAAGGACCCCCTGCACCCCAATAACCAGCACTGAGCACCCCAATGGGACCCCCTGCACCCCATAGGGACCCTCTCCACTCCATAGGGACCCCCCTGCACCCCAAAAGGGCTCAGGGCACCCCAAAAGGGCCTCCGGCACCTCTTTAAGAGCCCCTGCACCCCAAAAGGACCCCCTGCACCCCATAGGGACCCCCTGCACCCCAATAAGAGCCCCTGCACCCCAAAAGAGCTCAGGGCACCCCAAAAAGGGCCCCCTGCGCCCCATAGGGACCCCCTGCACCCCAAAAAGGGCTCAGGGCACCCCAAAAAGGGCCCCCTGCGCCCCAATAACCGTCACTGAGCACCCCAATAGGACCCCCTGCACCCCCATAAGAGCCCCTGCACCCCAAAAGGGCCCCCTGCGCCCCATAGGGACCCCCTGCACCCCAAAAAGGGCTCAGGGCACCCCGAAAGGGCTCCCAGCATCCCCAGAAGAGCCC
Source organism: Nipponia nippon (assembly GCF_047370975.1). Taxonomy (NCBI): domain Eukaryota; kingdom Metazoa; phylum Chordata; class Aves; order Pelecaniformes; family Threskiornithidae; genus Nipponia; species Nipponia nippon. The sequence goes on from NW_028262363.1 coordinate 549,390, forward strand.
CTGCACCCCATAGGGACCCCCTGCACCCCAAAAGGGCTCTGGGTACCCCGAAAAGGGCCCCCTGCGCCCCATAGGGACCCCCTGCACCCCAAAAGGGCTCAGGGCACCCCAAAAGGGCTCCCTGCATCCCCAGAAGAGCCCCTGCACCCCATAGGGACCCCCTGCACCCCAAAAAGGGCTCAGGGCACCCCAAAAAGGGCCCTCTGCACCCCAATAACCGTCACTGAGCACCCCAATAGGACCCCCTGCACCCCCATAAGAGCCCCTGCACCCCAAAAGGGCTCCCTGCACCCCCATAAGAGCCCCTGCGCCCCAGAGGGACCCCCTGCACCCCAAAAAGGGCTCAGGGCACCCCAAAAGGGCTCCCTGCACCCCCATAAGAGCCCCTGCGCCCCATAGGGACCCCCTGCACCCCAAAAAGGGCTCAGGGCACCCCGAAAAGGGCCCTCTGCGCTCCAATGGGACCCCCTGCCCCCCAAAAAGGGTTCAGGGCACCCCAATAGGACCCCTGCACCCCCATAAGAGCCCCCGCACCCCATCGGGACCCCCTGCACCCCATAGGGACCATCTCCACTCCATGGGGACCCCCTGCACCCCAAAAGGACCCCCTGCACCCCAATAACCAGCACTGAGCACCCCAATGGGACCCCCTGCACCCCATAAGAGCCCCTGCACCCCAAAAGGACCCCCTACACCCCAAAAGGGCTCCCTGCACCCCAACGGGACCCCCTGCACCCCAAGAAGAGCCCCTGCACCCCAAAAGAGCTCAGGCCACCCCAAAAAGGGCCCCCTGCGCCCCATAGGGACCCCCTGCACCCCAAAAGGGCTCAGGGCACCCCGAAAAGGGACCCCTGCGCCCCATAGGGACCCCCTGCACCCCAAAAAGGGCTCAGGGCACCCCGAAAAGGGACCCCCGCACCCCATAGGGACCCCCTGCACCCCAAAAAGGGCTCAGGGCACCCCAAAAAGGGCCCCCTGCGCCCCATAGGGACCCCCTGCACCCCAAAAAGGGCTCAGGGCACCCCAAAAAGGGCCCTCTGCACCCCAATAACCATCACTGAGCACCCCAATAGGACCCCCTGCACCCCCATAAGAGCCCCTGCGCCCCATAGGGACCCCCTGCACCCCAAAAGGGCTCAGGGCACCCCGAAAAGGGCCCCCTGCTCCCCAATGGGACCCCCTGCCCCCCAAAAAGGGCCCAGGGCACCCCAAAAAGGGCCCCCTGCGCCCCATAGGGACCCCCTGCCCCCCAAAAAGGGCTCAGGGCACCCCAAAAGGGCTCCCTGCATCCCCAGAAGAGCCCCTGCACCCCATAGGGACCCCCTGCACCCCAAAAGGGCTCTGGGTACCCCGAAAAGGGCCCCCTGCGCCCCATAGGGACCCCCTGCCCCCCAAAAAGGGCTCAGGGCACCCCGAAAAGGGCTCCCTACACCCCAATAAAAGCCCCTGCACCCCAAATGAGCTCAGGGCACCCCAGTGGGACCCCCAGCGCCCCCATAAGAGCCCCTGCACCCCATAGGGACCCCCCTGCACCCCAAAAGGGCTCAGGGCACCCCAAAAGGACCCCCGGCACCCCCATAAGAGCCTCTGCACCCCAAAAGGACCCCCTACACCCCATAGGGACCCCCTGCACCCCAAGAAGAGCCCCTGCACCCCAAAAGAGCTCAGGGCACCCCAAAAGGGCTCCCTGCACCCCAACGGGACCCCCTGCACCCCATAGGGTCCCCCTGCACCCCAAAAGGGCTCAGGGCACCCCAATAGGACCCCCTGCACCCCAAAAGGGCTCCCTGCACCCCATAGGGACCCCCTGCACCCCAAAAAGGGCTCAGGGCACCCCAAAAGGGCCCCTTGCACCCCAAAAGGGCTCCCTGCACCCCATAGGGACCCCCTGCACCCCACTTTTGCCCATGCAGAGGCTGCGCCCCTCCCCCCTCCCCCCCCCCCTCCCCCGCCCCCGGCCTCCCCCCCCGCCCTGTTTCCCGGGGCTTGGCCCCCCGCCCCTCCCCCCCCTCCCCGCCCCCTATAAAGGGGGGGACCCCGGGTGGGGGAGGGGAACGGAGCGGCCGCCACCACGGGTGGGTGCTGGGGTGGGGGGGGGTGGGGCGAACCCCAAAATCGATGGGGAAGGGGGGGGATGGGAGATCGGGGGGCTCGAGGGGGGGGGTCTTGAGTGGGGGTGAACCCCCAAATGGACGGGAAAGGGTGGGGGAGGGGTGTCAGTAGGGGAGGGGGGGGTGGGGGGTCCTGGGTGGGGGTGAACCCCAAAACCTGGGGGAAAAGGGGGGTGGGAGCGGGGGGAGGGGGTTTTGGGGGGTCTTGGGTGGGGGGTGGACCCCAAAGTTGATGGGAAAGGAGGGGGTGGGGAGGGGTGGGGGAGGTGGGGGAGGGGGTTTCGGGGTCCCCCCCCCCCCCTCAGTTTGGGGGTGCCGGCAGAGCCATGGCCCGGGCGCACCCCAAAGCGATGGCGGCGGCGCTCCTGCTCCTGCTGGTGCTCTGCTCGGGGGAGACCCCCACCCCCACCCCCCCATGGCACCCGCACCCCCCCATTGCCCCCAGACCCCCCCCCCCCAGAACCCAGACCCCCCCCCCATTGCCCCCAGACCCCCACCCATGGGACCCAGACCCCCCCATTGCCCCCAACCCCCCCCAGCACCCGGACCCCCACCCATGGCACCCCAATCCCACCCAGCCCCCCCAGCCCCCCCCGGCACCCGGACCCCCACCCATTGCCCCCACCCCCCCCCAGCACCCAGACGCCCCCCATTGCTCCCAGACGCCCCCCCCAGCACCCGGACCCCCCCCATTGCCCCCAGACCCCCACCCATGGGACCCAGACCCCCACCCATTGCCCCCAGACCCCCACCCATGGCACCCCAATCCCACCCAGACCCCAACCCCCCCCCCCCCCAGAACCCGGACCCCCACCCATTGCCCCCAACCCCACCCCCCCAGCACCCGGGCCCCCACCCACTGCCCCCAGACCCCCACCCTTGGCACCCCAATCCCACCCAGACCCCCCCCAGACCCCCCCCGGCACCCAGACCCCCCCCATTGCTCCCAGACCCCCACCCATGGGACCCAGATCCCCCCATTGCCCCCAACCCCCCCCAGCACCCGGGCCCCCACCCACTGCCCCCAGACCCCCACCCTTGGCACCCCAATCCCACCCAGACCCCCCCAGACCCCCCCCGGCACCCGGACCGCCACCCATTGCCCCCATCCCCCACCCCCAGCACCCAGACCCCCCCATTGCTCCCAGACCCCCACCCATGGGACCCAGATCCCCCCCATTGCCCCCAACCCCCCCCCCCAGCACCCGGACCCCCACCCATGGCACCCCAATCCCCCCCAGCCCCCCCAGCCCCCCCCGGCACCCGGACCCCCCCATTGCCCCCAGACCCCCACCCATGGGACCCAGACCCCCACCCATTGCCCCCAGACCCCCACCCAGGGCACCCCAATCCCACCCAGACCCCCAACCCCCCCCCCCCAGCACCCAGACGCCCCCCCATTGCTCCCAGACCCCCACCCATGGCACCCCAATCCCACCCAGACCCCCCCAACCCCCTCCCCAGCACCCGGACCCCCCCATTGCCCCCAGACCCCCACCCATGGGACCCAGACCCCCACCCATTGCCCCCAGCCCCCACCCCCACCACCCAGACGCCCCCCATTGCTCCCAGACCCCCACCCATGGGACCCAGACCCCCACCCGTTGCCCCCAGACCCCCACCCATGGCACCCCAATCCCACCCAGACCCCTAAACCCCCCCCCAGCACCCGGACCCCCACCCATTGCCCCCAATGCCCCCCCCCCAGCACCCAGACGCCCCCCCATTGCCCCCAACCCCCCCCCCCCGCAGAACCCGGACCCCCACCCATGGCACCCCAATCCCACCCAGACCCCCCCACCCCAGCACCCCCCCCCCCCCATCTCACCCCTCTCCCCTCCCCCTCCACAGCCACCACCGCCACCACCACCGCCCCCCCCCAGCACCCCGACCCCCCCAACACCCTCACCCACCTCCGCGACGTCGCCGCCGGCTACCTGGGCCAGGCGGGCTCGGTGGCCGGTGGCCTCCTGGGACGCCTCAGCCTCCCCAAGGCCCAGGAGAAGATCCGGTAGGTTGGGGGGAGGGGAGGGGGGGGAGGGGGAGGGGGCTGCCCCACCCCCACCCTATGACGTTGGGTGGGCACCCATGGGTGACCCCCAAGGTCCCTACGTCTCCCTTAGGAGCGCCTACGAGACGGGGTCGGCGGTGGTGATGACCTACACCGGCATCCTCACCGACCAGCTCTACCATTGGTGGCAGGGGGAGGAGTGACACCCCCCCCCCAAGATGGCGGTTATGGGGTGGGGGGGGCCTTGGGGAACTGGGGACACCCCCCAGTTGGGGGTCACCCCCCAATAAAGGCTACTGGTCTTGGTGGTCTTGGTGGTTTTGGTGGTCTTGGTGGGTCTCCATGGGGACGTCAAGATGGTGGCGGGTCTCAGGATCTTCAGGTCTGGGTGGGAGATGGGGGTCCCATGGGGCAGAGAGTCCACAAGATGGCGGTTATGGGGTGGGGGGGGCCTTGGGGAACTGGGGACACCCCCCAGTTGGGGGTCGCCCCCCAATAAAGGCTACTGGTCTTGGTGGTCTTGGTGGTTTTGGTGGGTCTCCATGGGGACGTCAAGATGGTGGTGGGTCTCAGGATCTTCAGGTCTGGGTGGGAGATGGGGGTCCCATGGGGCAGAGAGTCCACAAGATGGCGGTTATGGGGTGGGGGGGGCCTTGGGGAACTGGGGAGACCCTCCAGTTGGGGGTCACCCCCCAGTAAAGGCTACTGGTCTTGGTGGTCTTGGTGGTTTTGGTGGTTTTGGTGGGTCTCCATGGGGACGTCAAGATGGTGGCGGGTCTCAGGATCTTCAGGTCTGGGTGGGAGATGGGGGTCCCATGGGGCAGAGAGTCCACAAGATGGCGGTTATGGGGTGGGGGGGGCCTTGGGGAACTGGGGACACCCCCCAGTTGGGGGTCACCCCCCAATAAAGGCTACTGGTCTTGGTGGTCTTGGTGGTCTTGATGGTTTTGGTGGTCTTGGTGGTCTTGGTGGGTCTCCATGGGGACGTCAAGATGGTGGTGGGTCTCCAGACCCTTTCAAGCAGAAGCCCCGCCCCCTCATTAGCATACCACACCCCTTTAATGGGGGGAACCCAGGCTTTTCCGGGGGGGGGGGGGTCCCCCTTAAAGACCCAGCGCCCCCTAGAGGGGATCCCCCGGCGGCGAAGGACGCCCCCTAGTGTGTGGGCGGGATTGGGGGCGGGGGGGGGGGTAGCCCTTAAAGGGCCAGCACCCTTTTACGGAGGTGGGCGCGGGGGCGGGGTACTTCCGCAACCGGCTCCGATGACGGCACGCGGGGGCGAACCCCGGGCGACTCACACCTGCCTGTGACACCCCCCCACCCCCTCCCCCCAACCCCCCCACCCCCAGGGGACCCAGGCATCCGGGGACGCCTATAGGCACCCCGAAGCCCCGCCCTCGACCTATGTCACCCGTCGCTGCGGTGACACCGGTGGCGTTTCCCTCCGGGGCGGGGCCTCCCCCACCCCCCCACCCCCCCCACTATAACGGTCCCCGATCCCGGCCTGGCCCCCATTTCCACCTCGGCCCCGGCGGGATGCGCCCCCAGAGAGGTACGTGGCCCTTTAAGGCGAAAAGAGGGGACACCGGCCCTTTAAGGGGCCTTGCAGAGCGTTGGCCCTTTAAGAGACCTAGGAGGGGGACGCTGGCCCTTTAAGAGACCTGGGAGGGGGGACAGTGGCCCTTTAAGAGATCTGGGAGGGGGACGCTGGCCCTTTAAGAGACCTGGGAGAGGGGACAGTGGCCCTTTAAGAGACCTGGGAGGGGGGATGCTGGCCCTTTAAAACCCGCTTTTTAGGTGGTGCTGGCCCTTTAAGACCTGCTTTTAGGGGATGCTCGGCCTTTAAAACCTGCTTTTAGGGGGCTCTGGCCCTTTAAGGGACCTGGGGAGGGGGATGCTGGCCCTTTAAAACTTGCTTTTAGGGGGCTCTGGCCCTTTAAGAGACCTGGGGAAGGGGACGCTGGCCCTTTAACAGAGCTGAGAGGGACTCTGGCCCTTTAAAACTTGCTTTTAGGGGGTGCTGGCCCTTTAAAACCTGCTTTTAGGGGGCTCTGGCCCTTTAAGGGACTTGGGGAGGGGGATGCTGGCCCTTTAAAACCTCTTTTAGGTGGCGCTGGCCCTTTAAGAGGGGTGCGCGGCCCCTTTAAGGGCGGGGGGGAATTCTCCACGCGCCCCTTGAGGGGGTGGGGAGGGGATCCCCAAGGGGCGGGGGCGGGCGATGACGTCGTGGGAATCCCCGTGACGTAGCCACGGGGCGGGGGGGGCGGGGGGTGGGGGATTCCACGTCGCGCTCCGGTTGCTCCGCCCGCCCCCGCCCGGGGGATTTGGGGGGGGGAGGGGAGGGGGAGGGGAACCCAGGGATTTTGGGGGGGCACCCAGGGGTGGGGGTGACCCCTCCCCTGCCCCTCCCCCCTCAGGCGGCCGCCCCCCGCGTCCCCCCCCCAAACGGTGAAGCAGCTCCTGAAAGTGCTGAGGCAGCAGCAGAGCGGGGGGGAGACCCCCGGTGAGTGCCCCTCCCCCACCCCCACCCCTCCCCCCGCCCCCCCCGCCCCCGAGGGGATCCCTCCCCCTAAACCCCCCAACTAAAGGGGGAGGGGGGGGGGCTTCCCCCTCCCCCACCCGGACGCTTGGGGTCGTCCCCCCCTCCCCCCACCCCGGGGCTGTGCGTCCCCTCCCCCCACCCTGAGTTGACCCCTCCCCCTTCTTCTCCCTCCCCCCCCCCCCCCCAGGGTTCGGCTGGGCCCCCCGTGCCCCCCGGCTGGTGAGTGACCTCTGACCCCCCCCGTGTCCCCCCATGTCCCCAATGCCCCCCATGTCCCCAATGTCCCCCCCATGTCCCCAATGTCCCCCATGTCCCCCCTGCCCCCCATGTCCCCCATGTCCCCCCCAATGTCCCCCCGATGTCCCCCCCATGTCCCCAATGCCCCCCATGTCCCCCATGTCCCCCCTGCCCCCCCATGTCCCCCTCAAAGTCCCCAATGCCCCCCCATCCCCCCATGTCCCCCATGTCCCCCCATGTCCCCAATGCCCCCCCATGTCCCCAATGTCCCCCATGTCCCCCCTGCCCCCCCATGTCCCCCTCAAAGTCCCCAATGCCCCCCATCCCCCCATGTCCCCCATGTCCCCCCCAATGTCCCCCCCGATGTCCCCCCCATGTCCCCAATGCCCCCCCATGTCCCCAATGTCCCCCATGTCCCCCCTGCCCCCCCATGTCCCCCTCAATGTCCCCAATGCCCCCCCATCCCCCCATGTCCCCCATGTCCCCCATGTCCCCCCATGTCCCCAATGTCCCCCCTGCCCCCCCATGTCCCCCCCATGTCCCCCTCAATGTCCCCAATGCCCCCCATCCCCCCATGTCCCCAATGCCCCCCATGTCCCCCCATCCCCCCATGTCCCCCATGTCCCCCCCGATGTCCCCCCATGTCCCCAATGTCCCCCCCTCACCCCATCTCCCCCCACCCCCCCAGGTGTCCCCGTCCCGGCCCCCGCCCCTGCTGCCCCCTGGCCCGGGCCCCCCCTTGTGCCCCCCAACCCCTGCGGGGGCCCCCCTCTGCCCTACAGCGGCCCGGGGGGGGCCTATGGGGGAGGAGCCCCCAACTTGGGGGGCTGCCAGGTGAGCGGGGACACGGGGGGGGGTCAATGGGGGACACTGGGGGACACTGGGGGTCACTGGGGGTCAACAGGGTCAATGGAGGGCAATGGGGGGCAATGGGGGCCAATGGGGGGCAAAGGGGGGGCAATGGGGTCAATGGGGGACACTGGGGGACACTGGGGGTCACTGGGGGTCAACAGGGTCAATGGAGGGCAATGGGGGGCAATGGGGGCCAATGGGGGGGCAAAGGGGGGGCAATGGGGTCAATGGGGGACACTGGGGGTCACTGGGGGTCACTGGGGGTCAACAGGGTCAATGGAGGGCAATGGGGGGCAATGGGGGCCAATGGGGGGCAAAGGGGGGGGCAATGGGGTCAATGGGGGACACTGGGGGACACTGGGGGTCACTGGGGGTCAACAGGGTCAATGGAGGGCAATGGGGGGCAATGGGGGCCAATGGGGGGGCAAAGGGGGGGCAATGGGGTCAATGGGGGTCACTGGGAGACACTGGGGGTCAACAGGGGCAATGGGGGCCAATGAGGGGGCAATGGGGGGTAAGGGGGGTAATGGGGGCCAATGGGGGGCACTGGGGGTCAATGGGGGGGCAATGGGGGGCAATGGGGGGCACTGGGGGTCAATGGGGGTAATGGGGGAGCAATGGGGGGAAATGGGGGGCACTGGGGGGCAATGGGGGGCACTGGGGGTCAATGGGGGTCAATGGAGGGCAATGGGGGGCAATGGGGGGCAATGGGGGGCAATGGGGCAATGGGGGGGCAATGGGGGTAAAGGGGGGCAATGGGGGTCAATGGAGGGCAATGGGGGGCACTGGGGGGCACTGGGGGCCAATGGGGGTCAATGGGGGCAATGGGGGGCAATGGGGGGCAATGGGGGGCAATGGAGGGCACTGGGGGTCAATGGGGGCAATGGGGGGGCAATGGGGGGCACTGGGGGTCAATGGAGGGCAATGGGGGGCAATGGAGGGCAATGGGGGTCAATGGGGGGCAATGGGGGGCAATGGGGGGCACTGGGGGCCAATGGGGGTCAATGGGGGCAATGGGGGTCAATGGAGGGCGATGGGGGGCAATGGAGGGCACTGGGGGGCAATGGGGGGCACTGGGGGCCAATGGGGGTCAATGGGGGCAATGGGGGTCACTGGGGTCAATGGCACCCCCCCACCCCTTGACCTCTGACCCCAGTGCCCCCCCCAGGCCGCAGCCCCCTTCGCTCCCCCAGGCCCCGCCTGGCCCCAGCCACTGGCAGCGGGGGGAGACATGGGGGGCGCCCTGGGGGGGCTGACCCCTGACCCTGAACCTGACCCCGAGCCTGACCCCGGGGAGCTGGCCGCCGCCCGCGCCGCCGTCCGCGCCATGGACCCCCAGGAGCTCCTGCGGCAGGACGAGGAGGGTGACACGTGAGTGGGGGGGGGGCGACTGGGGGGGGCAATGGGGCAGGAAGTGGGGGGACCTCGGGGGGTCTATAGGGGTCATGGGGCAAGATGGGGGGGCAATAGGGTCCAGGGGGGTCTATAGGGGCCATGGGGGTCAATGGGAGATCGATAGGGGTCAATGGGGCAAGATGGGGGAGTGAGAGGGGCCATGGGGGGTCTATAGGTGCCGGGGGGTCTATAGGATCAATGGGAGATCAATAGGGGTCAATGGGGCAAGATGTGGGGGGCAATAGGGTCCAGGGGGGCCTATAGGGGCCATGGGGGTCAATGGGAGATCGATGGGGGTCAATGGGTGATCGATAGGGGTCAATGGGTCAAGATGGGGGGCAATAGGGTCCAGGGGGGCCTATAGGGGCCATGGGGGTCAATGGGAGACCGATAGGGGTCAATGGGGCAAGATGGGGGGGCAATAGGGTCCGGGGGGTCTATAGGTGTCATGGGGGTCAATGGGAGATCGATAGGGGTCAATGGGGCAAGATGGGGGAGTGAGAGGGGCCATGGGGGGTCTATAGGTGCCGGGGGGGTCTATAGGATCAATGGGAGATCAATAGGGGTCAATGGGGCAAGATGGGGGGGGCAATAGGGTCTGTGGGGGAGTCTATAGGGGTCGTGGGGGTCCATAGGATCAATGGGAGATCGATAGGGGTCAGTGGGGCAAGATGGGGGAGTGAGAGGGGCCGTGGGGGGGTCTATAGGTGCCAGGGGGGTCTATAGGATCAATGGGAGATCAATAGGGGTCAATGGGGCAAGATGGGGGGGCAATAGGGTCCAGGGGGGTCTATAGGGGTCAGGGGGGTCAATGGGAGATCGATGGGGGTCAATGGGTGATCGATGGGGGTCAATGGGGCAAGATGGGGGGTAAGAGGGTCTGTGGGGGAGTCTATAGGGGTCGTGGGGGTCCATAGGATCAATGGGAGATCAATAGGGGTCAATGGGGCAAGATGGGGGGGGCAATAGGGTCCAGGGGGGTCTATAGGGGCCATGGGGGTCAATGGGAGATCAGTAGGGGTCAATGGGTCAAGATGGGGGGGCAATAGGGTCCAGGGGGGCCTATAGGGGCCATGGGGGTCAATGGGAGACCGATGGGGGTCAATGGGGCAAGATGGGGGGGCAATAGGGTCCAGGGGGGTCTATAGGTGTCATGGGGGTCAATGGGAGATCGATAGGGGTCAATGGGGCAAGATGGGGGAGTGAGAGGGGCCGTGGGGGGTCTATAGGTGCCGGGGGGTCTATAGGATCAATGGGAGATCAATAGGGGTCAATGGGGCAAGATGGGGGGGTAAGAGGGTCTGTGGGGGAGTCTATAGGGGTCGTGGGGGTCCATAGGATCAATGGGAGATCAATAGGGGTCAATGGGGCAAGATGTGGGGGGCAATAGGGTCCAGGGGGGCCTATAGGGGCCATGGGGGTCAATGGGAGATCGATGGGGGTCAATGGGTGATCGATAGGGGTCAATGGGTCAAGATGGGGGGCAATAGGGTCCAGGGGGGCCTATAGGGGCCATGGGGGTCAATGGGAGACCGATGGGGGTCAATGGGGCAAGATGGGGGGGCAATAGGGTCCAGGGGGGTCTATAGGTGTCATGGGGGTCAATGGGAGATCGATAGGGGTCAATGGGGCAAGATGGGGGAGTGAGAGGGGCCGTGGGGGGTCTATAGGTGCCGGGGGGTCTATAGGATCAATGGGAGATCAATAGGGGTCAATGGGGCAAGATGGGGGGGTAAGAGGGTCTGTGGGGGAGTCTATAGGGGTCGTGGGGGTCCATAGGATCAATGGGAGATCAATAGGGGTCAATGGGGCAAGATGTGGGGGGCAATAGGGTCCAGGGGGGGCCTATAGGGGCCATGGGGGTCAATGGGAGATCGATGGGGGTCAATGGGTGATCGATAGGGGTCAATGGGTCAAGATGGGGGGGCAATAGGGTCCAGGGGGGGCCTATAGGGGCCATGGGGGTCAATGGGAGATCGATGGGGGTCAATGGGTGATCGATAGGGGTCAATGGGTCAAGATGGGGGGGCAATAGGGTCCAGGGGGGCCTATAGGGGCCATGGGGGTCAATGGGAGACCGATGGGGGTCAATGGGGCAAGATGGGGGGGGCAATAGGGTCCAGGGGGGTCTATAGGTGTCATGGGGGTCAATGGGAGATCGATAGGGGTCAATGGGGCAAGATGGGGGAGTGAGAGGGGCCGTGGGGGGTCTATAGGTGCCGGGGGGGTCTATAGGATCAATGGGAGATCAATAGGGGTCAATGGGGCAAGATGGGGGGTAAGAGGGTCTGTGGGGGAGTCTATAGGGGTCGTGGGGGTCCATAGGATCAATGGGAGATCAATAGGGGTCAATGGGGCAAGATGTGGGGGGCAATAGGGTCCAGGGGGGCCTATAGGGGCCATGGGGGTCAATGGGAGATCGATGGGGGTCAATGGGAGATCGATAGGGGTCAATGGGGCAAGATGGGGGGGCAATAGGGTCCAGGGGGGTCTATAGGGGCCATGGGGGTCAATGGGAGATCGATGGGGGTCAATGGGAGATTGATGGGGGTCAATGGGGCAAGATGGGGGGCAACAGCTTCTCGGGGGGGGGGGATCTATAGGGGTCAAGGGGGCTTAGAGGTCCCGGGGGGGGGGCAGTTACGGGTGCTGGGGGGGAGGTGGGGTCCCCCCCGACCCCCCCTTTCCCACCGGCAGGCTGCTGCACGTGCTGTGCGCGCGGGGGCTGCGGGCCCCGGCCCGGGCGGCCGCCGAGGTCTTCAAGGCGTTGGGGCAACTGGAGCTGCGCGAGCACCGCGGGAAGGTGACGGGGCGGCGACGGGGGGATGGGGGGCGACGGGGTCATGCCGGGGTCATACCGGGGTCATACCGGGGTCATGATGGGGTACAAATGGGGTTACGGGGTAATAACGGGGTAAGCGGGGGGGGTAAGGGGGGTATGGGGGTGAATGGGGTAATAACGGGGTCATACCGGAGTCATACTGGGGTTACGGGGTAATAACGGGGTAATCGGGGGGGGGTAAGGGGGGTATGGGGGTGAATGGGGTCATACCGGGGTCATACCGGGGTCATACCGGGGTTACGGGGTAATAACGGGGTAATCGGGGGGGGTATGGGGGTGAATGGGGAAATAAGGGGGTAATAACGGGGTCATACCGGGGTTACGGGGCAATAACGGGGTAATCAGGGGGGGTAAGGGGGTATGGGGGCAAATGGGGTAATAACGGGGTAAATAACGGGGTAAAAATGGGGTTGTGGGGTAATAATGGGGTAATGATGGGGTGGAAAAGGGGGTTATGGGGTAATAACGGGGTCATAACGGGGTAATGATGGGGTGAAAATGGGGTTATGGGGTAATAAGGGGGTAATAAGGGGGTAATAAGGGGGTAATGGGGTGAACAGGGTAAGAACGGGGTAAAACCGGGGTAATAACGGCTAATAATGGGGTGATGAGGGGTAATAACGGGGTAATAAGGGGTGACAAGGGGGTATTAAGGGGGTAATAACGGGGGATAATGGGGCAGAAGGTAATAAGGGGGTAATAATGGGGTAATAGGGGGTAATAACGGGGGATAATGGGGGCAGAAGGTAATAACGGGGTTATAAGGGGGTAATAAGGGGGTAATAGGGGGTAATAAGGGGGTAATAAGGGGGTAATAGGGGGTAATAACGGGGGATAATGGGGCAGAAGGTAATAACGGGGTAATAACGGGGTAATATGGGGGTAATAACGGGGGATAATGGGGGCAGGAGGTAATAAGGGGGTAATAGGGGGTAATAACGGGGTAATAACAGGGGGTAATGAGGGCAGAAGGTAATAACGGGGTAATAGCGGGGTAATAACGGGGGTAATAAGGGGGTAATAACGGGGTAATAGGGGGTAATAACGGGGGATAATGGGGGCAGAAGGTAATAACGGGGTAATAACGGGGTAATAAGGGGGCAATAAGGGGTAATAACGGGGGATAATGGGGGCAGAAGGTAATAACGGGGTAATAAGGGGGTAATAGGGGGTAATAACGGGGTAATAAGGGGGTAATAGGGGGTAATAACGGGGGATAATGGGGGCAGAAGGTAATAACGGGGTAATAACGGGGTAATAAGGGGGCAATAGGGGGTAATAACGGGGGATAATGGGGGCAGAAGGTAATAACGGGGTAATAAGGGGGTAATAGGGGGTAATAACGGGGGATAATGGGGGCAGAAGGTAATAACGGGGTAATAAGGGGGTAATAGGGGGTAATAACGGGGGATAATGGGGGCAGAAGGTAATAACGGGGTAATAACGGGGTAATAGGGGGTAATAACGGGGGATAATGGGGGCAGAAGGTAATAACGGGGTAATAACGGGGTAATAAGGGGGCAATAGGGGGTAATAACGGGGGATAATGGGGGCAGAAGGTAATAACGGGGTAATAAGGGGGTAATAGGGGGTAATAACGGGGTAATAAGGGGGTAATGGGGGGTAATAACGGGGGATAATGGGGGCAGAAGGTAATAACGGGGTAATAAGGGGGTAATAGGGGGTAATAACGGGGTAATAACGGGGTAATAGGGGGTAATAACGGGGGATAATGGGGGCAGAAGGTAATAACGGGGTAATAGCGGGGTAATAACGGGGGTAATAAGGGGGTAATAGCGTGTAATAACGGGGGATAATGGGGGCAGAAGGTAATAACGGGGTAATAAGGGGGTAATAACGGGGTAATAAGGGGTAATAACGGGGGATAATGGGGGCAGAGGGCAATAATGGGGTAATAATGGGGTAATAGGGGGTAATAAGGGGGGATAACGGGGCAGAAGGTAATAACGGGGTAATAACGGGGTAATAAGGGGGCAATAGGGGGTAATAACGGGGGATAATGGGGGCAGAAGGTAATAACGGGGTAATAACGGGGTAATAGGGGGTAATAATGGGGGATAATGGGGGCAGAAGGTAATAACGGGGCTCTCGAGTCGGTTTTGGGGTCCGCGGGCGCCCGGTGCCCCCTGACCGCTGCCCCCCCTTGCCCCCAGACGCCGCTGCTGGTGGCGGCGGCGGCGGCGGCGGCGGGGGTGGTCGGGGACCTGCTGGCCCTCGGGGCCGACCCCGACGCCGCCGATCACCGGGGCCGCACCGCGCTGCACCTCGCCGCCACCTACGGCCTCCCCCGCGTCCTCCAGGTAGGGCCCCGCCGCCGGGAGGGACCCCCAAACCCCACGGGGGGGCCCTGGCGTCCCGCAGGGACCCCAAAACCCCTCGGGGGGACCCAGGTGTCCGGGAGGGACCCCAAAACCCCATAGGGGACCCAGGTGTCCAGGAGGGACCCCAAAACCCCATAGGGGACCCAGGGGGGGACCCCTAAGCCCCCCATAGGGGATCCAGGCATCTGGGAGGGACCCCAAAACCCCATAGGGGACCCAGGGGGGGACCCCTAAGCCCCCCATAGGGGATCCAGGCATCTGGGAGGGACCCCAAAACCCCACAGGGGACCCAGGGGGGACCCCTAAGCCCCCCATAGGGGATCCAGGCATCTGGGAGGGACCCCAAAACCCCACAGGGGACCCAGGGGGGACCCCTAAGCCCCCCATAGGGGATCCAGGAATCCAGGAGGGACCCCAAAACCCCTCGGGGGGACCCAGGTGTCCGGGAGGGACCCCAAAACCCCACAGGGGACCCAGGGGGGGACCCCTAAGCCCCCCATAGGGGATCCCGGCATCTGGGAGGGACCCCAAAACCCCTCGGGGGGACCCAGGTGTTCGGGAGGGGCCCCAAAACCCCACAGGGGACCCAGGGGGGGACCCCTAAGCCCCCCATAGGGGATCCAGGTGTCCAGGAGGGACCCCAAAACCCCTCGGGGGGACCCAGGTGTCCGGGAGGGACCCCAAAACCCCTCGGGGGGACCCAGGGGGGGACCCCTAAGCCCCCCATAGGGGATCCAGGAATCCGGGAGGGACCCCAAAACCCCTCGGGGGGACCCAGGTGTCCAGGAGGGACCCCAAAACCCCACAGGGGACCCAGGGGGGGACCCCTAAGCCCCCCATAGGGGATCCAGGCATCTGGGAGGGACCCCAAAACCCCATAGGGGACCCAGGGGGGACCCCTAAGCCCCCCATAGGGGATCCAGGCATCTGGGAGGGACCCCAAAACCCCACAGGGGACCCAGGGGGGACCCCTAAGCCCCCCATAGGGGATCCAAGCATCTGGGAGGGACCCCAAAACCCCACAGGGGACCCAGGGGGGACCCCTAAGCCCCCCATAGGGGATCCAGGAATCCGGGAGGGACCCCAAAACCCCTCGGGGGGACCCTGGTGTCCGGGAGGGACCCCAAAACCCCATGGGGGACCCAGGGGGGACCCCTAAGCCCCCCATAGGGGATCCAGGAATCCAGGAGGGACCCCAAAACCCCTCGGGGGGACCCAGGTGTCCGGGAGGGACCCCAAAACCCCACAGGGGACCCAGGGGGGGACCCCTAAGCCCCCCATAGGGGATCCAGGAATCCGGGAGGGACCCCAAAACCCCTCGGGGGGACCCAGGTGTCCGGGAGGGACCCCAAAACCCCATAGGGGACCCAGGGGGGGACCCCTAAGCCCCCCATAGGGGATCCAGGAATCCGGGAGGGACCCCAAAACCCCTCGGGGGGACCCAGGTGTCCAGGAGGGACCCCAAAACCCCATAGGGGACCCAGGGGGGGACCCCTAAGCCCCCCATAGGGGATCCAGGAATCCGGGAGGGACCCCAAAACCCCTCGGGGGGACCCAGGTGTCCGGGAGGGACCCCAAAACCCCATAGGGGACCCAGGGGGGGACCCCTAAGCCCCCCATAGGGGATCCAGGAATCCGGGAGGGACCCCAAAACCCCTCGGGGGGACCCAGGTGTCCAGGAGGGACCCCAAAACCCCATAGGGGACCCAGGGGGGGACCCCTAAGCCCCCCATAGGGGATCCAGGAATCCGGGAGGGACCCCAAAACCCCTCGGGGGGACCCTGGTGTCCGGGAGGGACCCCAAAACCCCATGGGGGACCCAGGCATCTGGGAGGGACCCCAAAACTGGGACCCCCCCATCTGGGTGCTCACCCACCCCCCCCCCCCCAGGCCGTGATGTCATCGGGGGTCCCCGTGAACGTGGAGGCCAGGAACTTCGAAGGGCGAAAAATGGGGGGGGGGGGGGGGGGCCCAGGGTGGGTTTTGGGGGGAGGGGGTCTTGGGGAGTCCCCAGTTTGGGGGTCCCTCTTTGAGGGGGTGGGGCCTGGGGGGGGAGGTCTCAATTGAGGGGTCCCCAATTTGGGGGGGGGTCTCGGGGGTCCCTGGTTTGGGGGGGGGGTGTCCCTAAGGGAGATCCCAGTTGAGGGCTCCCCAATTTGGGGGGGGGGGTCTTGGGGGTTCCCCTGGGCGGGGGGGGGCCCATTTGAGGGGTCCTCAATTTGGGGGGTCTTGGGGGTCACCGGTTTGGGGGAGTCCCGGGGGGGGGGGTGTCCCCAATTTGGGCAGCTCTTGGGGGGTGTCACGGTGGGGAGGGGGTCCCCATTTTGGGGGTGTCGCAGTGGGGAGGGGGGGTCCCCATTTTGGGGGTGTCCCTATTGGTGGGGAGCCCCCAATTTGGGGGTCCTGGGGGGGGGGGGGTGTCTTCTATTGGGGGGGGGTCTATACTTTGGGTGGGGGTCCCTGGGCGGGTCCCCAATTTCAGGGGGACCCCATTTTTGGGGGGGGGGGGGCTTTCCCATCCTGACCCCCCCCCCCCCATTTGCTCCCCCCCCCCCCGGCCCGGCCCCCCTGCCCTGCCCCCTCCTATCCCATAATGCCTCCCCGCGGGCGGGGGGGAACCCGGGGGAGGGGTCTCGGGGGGGGGTCCCCCAACTTCCACCCCCCAAGAACGACTCCTCTGCGTCGAGTTGCTGCTACGGATGGGGGCCGATTGCGGCAGCCAGGTACTGGGGGGCCTGGGGGGGGGGGTTGGGGGGGGCAATGGGGTGGGGGGACCCCCATAACGCCTGGGTGCTTTGTGGGGGGGCAATGGGGTGGGGGGACCCCCCATAACGCCTGGGTGCTTTGGGGGGGGGGCAATGGGGTGGTGGGACCCCCCCATAACGCCTGGGTGCTTTGGGGGGGGGCAATGGGGTGGGGGGACCCCCCCATAACGCCTGGGTGCTTTGGGGGGGGCAATGGGGTGGGGGGACCCCCATAACGCCTGGGTGCTTTGGGGGGGGGGCAATGGGGTGGTGGGACCCCCCCATAACGCCTGGGTGCTTTGGGGGGGGCAATGGGGTGGGGGGACCCCCCATAACGCCTGGGTGCTTTGGGGGGGGGCAATGGGGTGGTGGGACCCCCCCATAACGCCTGGGTGCTTTGGGGGGGGCAATGGGGTGGGGGGACCCCCATAACGCCTGGGTGCTTTGGGGGGGTCAATGGGGTGGTGGGACCCCCCTCCCGGACTCCTGGGTGCCTTTGGGGGGGTCAATGGGGTGGTGGGACCCCCCTCCCGGACTCCTGGGTGCTTGGGGGGTCAATGGGGTGGTGGGACCCCCCTCCCGGACTCCTGGGTGCTTGGGGGGGGGGGTCAATGGGGTGGGGGGACCCCCCCATAACGCCTGGGTGCTTTGGGGGGGTCAATGGGGTGGGGGGACCCCCCCTCCCGGACTCCTGGGTGCTTGGGGGGGGGCAATGGGGTGGGGGCACCCCCATAACGCCTGGGTGCCTTGGGGGGGGCAATGGGGTGGTGGGACCCCCCATAACGCCTGGGTGCTTTGGGGGGGGGGGTCAATGGGGTGGTGGGACCCCCATAACGCCTGGGTGCTTTGGGGGGGGGGGCAATGGGGTGGGGGCACCCCCCCTAACGCCTGGGTGCTTTGGGGGGGTCAATGGGGTGGTGGGACCCCCCCAGACGCTCGGGTCCCCCCCCCCCCCCGGCAGGACATGAAGAGCAGCCAGACGGTGCTGCACTTGGCCGTGAGGGGGGGGAACCTGGCCTTGACCCACCTCCTCCTGCGTCAGCCCGGGGCGGCCCCTCGCCTCGTCAACGCGAAGGTAAGGAGGTGCCTCCGGCACTTATGGGGCACCTATGGGGCACCTATGGGGCACCTATGGGGCACCTATGGGGCACCTATGGGGCTCCTATGGGCCTTGGGGGGCGATCTATGGGGCCCTATAGGGGAATGATGGGGTCTAGGGGGTTCTGGGGGGGGTCTATGGGGAGCTGGGGGGGTTGGGGTGTCCGTGGTGGATCTAGGGGGGTTGGAGGTGTCCGTGGTGGATCTAGGGGGGTTGGAGGTGTCTTTGGGGGGGGTTATGGGCCTTGGGGGGCGATCTATGGGGCCCTATAGGGGAATGATGGGGTCTAGGGGGTTCTGGGGGGGGGTCTATGGGGAGCTGGGGGGGTTGGGGTGTCCGTGGTGGATCTAGGGGGGTTGGGGTGTCCGTGGTGGATCTAGGGGGGTTGGAGGTGTCTTTGGGGGGGGTTATGGGCCTTGGGGGGCGATCTATGGGGCCCTATAGGGGAATGATGGGGTCTAGGGGGTTCTAGGGGGGTCTATGGGTCCTTAGGGGGACTTTGGGGTGTCCGTGGTGGATCTAGGGGGGGTTGGAGGTGTCTTTGGGGGGGGTATGGGACTTGGGGGCGATCTATGGGGCCCTATAGGGGAATGATGGGGTCTAGGGGGTTCTGGGGGGGTCTATGGGGAGCTGGGGGGGTTGGGGTGTCCGTGGTGGATCTAGGGGGGGTTGGAGGTGTCCGTGGTGGATCTAGGGGGGGTTGGAGGTGTCTCTGGGGGATCTATGGGGCGATCTCTGGGTTTCTCTGGGGCTTTTGAGGTACCTATGGAGGATCTATGGGGTTTGGAGGTGTCTATGGGGCAGTGGGAGGTTGGGGGGACCCCTGACCCCCCCCCGCCCCTCCCCCCAGGCCCATGGGAACACCCCCCTGCACATGGCGGCGGCGTTGCCGGGGGGGCCGAGCCAGGAGCCCCTCATCCGTCTTCTTCTGGCCTGGGGGGCCGACCCCGGCGCCCGTAACCTGGAGCACGACCTGCCCCACGGCCTGCTGCCCCCCGGGCCCCCCGGAGACCAGGTGGGGCCCCCCCGAGCCCCCCCAAATCCCGACACCGCCCCTCCCCCCCAATCCGGCTGCTGCGCCCCAAAATCGCCCCTGGGACCCCAAAATCCGGCTGCTGCGCCCCAAAATCGCCCCTGGGGCCCCCAAATCCTGCTGCTGCGCCCCAAAATCGCCCCTGGGACCCCCAAATTCCCACTGTGGCACCCCAAAATCCTGCTGCTGCGCCCCCAAATCACCCCTGGGACCCCAAAATCCGGCTGCTGCGCCCCAAAATCGCCCCTGGGACCCCCAAATTCCCACTGTGGCACCCCAAAATCCTGCTGCTGCGCCCCCAAATCACCCCTGGGACCCCAAAATCCGGCTGCTGCGCCCCAAAATCCTGCTGCTGCGCCCCAAAATCGCCCCTGGGACCCCCAAATTCCCACTGTGGCACCCCAAAATCCTGCTGCTGCGCCCCAAAATCGCCCCATTGCACCCCAAATTCCTGCTGCTGCGCCCCCAAACCCTGCTGCTGCGCCCCAAAATCGCCCCTGGAGCCCCAAAATCCTGCTGCTGCACCCCAAAATCCCGCATCTGCACCCCAAAATCGCCCCTGGGACCCCAAAATCCGGCTGCTGCGCCCCAAAATCACCCCTGGGACCCCAAAATCCGGCTGCTGCGCCCCAAAATCCTGCTGCTGCACCCCAAAATCACCCCTGGGACCCCCAAATCCGGCTGCTGCACCCCAAAATCGCCCCTGGGACCCCCAAATTCCCACTGTGGCACCCCAAAATCCTGCTGCTGCGCCCCCAAATCACCCCTGGGACCCCAAAATCCGGCTGCTGCGCCCCAAAATCCTGCTGCTGCGCCCCAAAATCCCGCATCTGCACCCCAAAATCGCCCCTGGGACCCCCAAATTCCCACTGTGGCACCCCAAAATCCTGCTGCTGCGCCCCCAAATCACCCCTGGGACCCCAAAATCCGGCTGCTGCACCCCAAAATCCTGCTGCTGCGCCCCAAAATCGCCCCTGGGACCCCCAAATTCCTGCTGCTGCGCCCCCAAACCCTGCTGCTGCGCCCCAAAATCGCCCCTGGAGCCCCAAAATCCTGCTGCTGCGCCCCAAAATCCCGCATCTGCACCCCAAAATCACCCCTGGAACCCCAAAATCCGGCATCTGCACCCCAAAATCCTGCTGCTGCACCCCAAAATCACCCCTGGGACCCCCAAATCCGGCTGCTGCGCCCCAAAATCGCCCCTGGGACCCCCAAATTCCCACTGTGGCACCCCAAAATCCTGCTGCTGCGCCCCCAAATCACCCCTGGGACCCCAAAATCCGGCTGCTGCGCCCCAAAATCCTGCTGCTGCGCCCCAAAATCGCCCCTGGGACCCCCAAATCCTGCTGCTGCGCCCCCAAATCGCCCCACTGCACCCCAAATTCCTGCTGCTGCGCCCCCAAACCCTGCTGCTGCGCCCCAAAATCGCCCCTGGGACCCCCAAATCCTGCTGCTGCGCCCCAAAATCGCCCCTGGAGCCCCAAAATCCTGCTGCTGCACCCCAAAATCCCGCATCTGCACCCCAAAATCGCCCCTGGGAGCCCCAAATTCCCACTGTGGCACCCCAAAATCCTGCTGCTGCGCCCCCAAATCACCCCTGGGACCCCAAAATCCGGCTGCTGCACCCCAAAATCCCGCATCTGCACCCCAAAATCGCCCCTGGGACCCCCAAATCCTGCTGCTGCGCCCCAAAATCGCCCCTGGGACCCCCAAATCCGGCTGCTGCGCCCCAAAATCGCCCCATTGCACCCCAAATTCCTGCTGCTGCGCCCCCAAACCCTGCTGCTGCGCCCCAAAATCGCCCCTGGAGCCCCAAAATCCTGCTGCTGCGCCCCAAAATCCCGCATCTGCACCCCAAAATCGCCCCTGGGACCCCAAAATCCGGCTGCTGCGCCCCAAAATCCTGCTGCTGCGCCCCAAAATCCGGCATCTGCACCCCAAAATCCTGCTGCTGCACCCCAAAATCCTGCTGCTGCGCCCCAAAATCACCCCTGGGACCCCCAAATCCTGCTGCTGCGCCCCAAAATCGCCCCATTGCACCCCAAAATCGCCCCTGGGACCCCCAAATGCTGCTGCTGCGCCCCAAAATTCTGCTGCACCCCAAAATCCTGCTGCTGTGCCCCAAAATTCTGCTGCGCCCCAAAATCGCCCCATTGCACCCCAAAATCCTGCTGCTGTGCCCCAAAATCCCGCATCTGCACCCCAAAATCGCCCCTGGGACCCCCAAATCCTGCTGCTGCGCCCCAAAATTCTTCTGTGCCCCAAATCGCCCCATTGCACCCCAAAATCCTGCTGCTGCGCCCCAAAATCGCCCCATTGCACCCCAAAATCACCCCGGGACTCCCAAATCCTGCTGCTGCACCCCAAAATCCCGCATCTGCACCCCAAAATCACCCCTGGGACCCCCAAATCCTGCTGCTGCGCCCCAAAATCGCCCCATTGCACCCCAAAATCCTGCTGCTGCGCCCCAAAATCCCGCATCTGCACCCCAAAATCACCCCTGGGACCCCCAAATCCTGCTGCTGCGCCCCAAAATCGCCCCATTGCACCCCAAAATCACCCCTGGGAACCCCAAAATCCTGCTGCTGCACCCCAAAATCGCCCCATTGCACCCCAAAATCACCCCGGGACTCCCAAATCCTGCTGCTGCGCCCCAAAATCCGGCATCTGCACCCCAAAATCACCCCTGGGACCCCCAAATCCTGCTGCTGCGCCCCAAAATTCTGCTGCACCCCCAAATCGCCCCATTGCACCCCAAAATCCTGCTGCTGCGCCCCAAAATCCTGCTGCTGCGCCCCAAAATCCCGCATCTGCACCCCAAAATCGCCCCTGGGACCCCCAAATTCCCACTGTGGCACCCCAAAATCCTGCTGCTGCGCCCCCAAATCACCCCTGGGACCCCAAAATCCGGCTGCTGCACCCCAAAATCCTGCTGCTGCGCCCCAAAATCGCCCCTGGGACCCCCAAATTCCTGCTGCTGCGCCCCCAAACCCTGCTGCTGCGCCCCAAAATCGCCCCTGGAGCCCCAAAATCCTGCTGCTGCGCCCCAAAATCCCGCATCTGCACCCCAAAATCACCCCTGGAACCCCAAAATCCGGCATCTGCACCCCAAAATCCTGCTGCTGCGCCCCAAAATCACCCCTGGGACCCCAAAATCCTGCTGCTGCGCCCCAAAATCCTGCTGCTGTGCCCCAAAATCGCCCCATTGCACCCCAAAATCGCCCCTGGGACCCCCAAATGCTGCTGCTGCGCCCCAAAATTCTGCTGCACCCCAAAATCCTGCTGCTGTGCCCCCAAATCCTGCTGCTGCGCCCCAAAATCGCCCCATTGCACCCCAAAATCCTGCTGCTGCGCCCCAAAATCCCGCATCTGCACCCCAAAATCACCCCTGGGACCCCCAAATCCTGCTGCTGCGCCCCAAAATTCTTCTGTGCCCCAAATCGCCCCATTGCACCCCAAAATCCTGCTGCTGCGCCCCAAAATCGCCCCATTGCACCCCAAAATCACCCCGGGACTCCCAAATCCTGCTGCTGCACCCCAAAATCCCGCATCTGCACCCCAAAATCACCCCTGGGACCCCCAAATCCTGCTGCTGCGCCCCAAAATCGCCCCATTGCACCCCAAAATCCTGCTGCTGCGCCCCAAAATCCCGCATCTGCACCCCAAAATCGCCCCTGGGACCCCCAAATCCTGCTGCTGCGCCCCAAAATCGCCCCATTGCACCCCAAAATCACCCCTGGGAACCCCAAAATCCTGCTGCTGCACCCCAAAATCGCCCCATTGCACCCCAAAATCACCCCGGGACTCCCAAATCCTGCTGCTGCGCCCCAAAATCCAGCATCTGCACCCCAAAATCACCCTGGGACCCCCAAATCCTGCTGCTGCGCCCCAAAATTCTGCTGCACCCCCAAATCGCCCCATTGCACCCCAAAATCCTGCTGCTGCGCCCCAAAATCCCGCATCTGCACCCCAAAATCGCCCCGCAGCCCCCCCATCCTGCTGCTGCGCCCCGTTTTGGGGGCGAAAGCCCAGGATTTGGGGTTCCAAGCCGGGGGGGGATTTTGGACCCGCCCCAACTTCGGGGTCCCCCGGATTTTGGGGTGAAACCCCCCGGATTTGGGGGCTCCTCCTCCCCCCTCCCCCTCACCCCCTCCCTCCCCCGCAGCTCCGCCTCCTCCTGAAGAGCCGCCGCGGCGCCCGCCGCCCCTCCCCCACCTCCTAGGGGCTGAAGTGACGTCAGAGGGGTGGGGCCTCCTGGATATGACATCACGGTGGGGGGGAGGATCCCCCCCCCCCCCACTTCCCCCCATATTGGGGGGTCCCCCCCACGTTAATTTGTCTTGATTTCCATGAAATCGCTCAATTAGGGGGAGGGGGGGGAGGGGCGGAGCTTCCCAGACTTCCGGCTCCGCCCACCAGCCCCACCCCCACCCCTCATTTCCGGGAAATGAAGTCACTGAACCATATTGGTTTGGGGGGGGGGAGGGGTCAAAAAAAGGGGGGGGCAGAGGGGACCCAGGCGCCCCCGCCCCCCCTTTTCCCCCTCCCCCCCTTTAGGGGCGCTGCCCCTTTAAGAGTGCCCCGGGGGGGCGGGGCTGCTGTGTAGCTCCGCCCCTCCCGAAATACATCCCTCCCCCCCCCAGGCCTCCTTAATGAGGGCTGTTAATTAGGGGGAGGGGCTAAAGGGGGTCCCCCCCCCAAATTGGGGGCGGGGCCAGAGGGGAACCCCAAATTGGGGGAGGGGTGAGCCCCAAAATCGGGGGGTTTTGCCCCAAACTGGGGTGGGAGATCCTGAACTGGGGGGAAACTGGTTTAGACTGGGGAAGGGGAGGGGCGGGGCGGGGGCGTGTCCTCCCCCGAAATAAACCTTGTTGATTGGCTGAAGGCAGCGGCGTCATTTAGGGGTGGGGTCTTCCCCCCCAAACACAGGTAAGCTCCAAAGGGGCGGGGTTTATTGGGGGGTGTGGCCAATCGGGGGCGTGGCTTGCCGGAGGCGTGGCCTCTTGCGGGCGCGGTCGCCCTCACACCAGCTCCCCCTGGTGGGTGAAGAGGAGCTCGGGGGGCGGGACCTGTGGGGTCAGGGGTCAGAGGTCAGGGGGCGGGGCGACCCCTCCCCCACCCTCCCCAGATCCTTCCGGGGACCCAGGCGACCCCCTCCCCCCCCCCCACGTGACCCCCTCCCCCCCCTCACCTCCTCGTAGCCCCCCATTCGGCCACGTCCTCGTAGGGGTGGAGGTCACCTGGGTGACATCAGAGGAGGGGGAGGGGTGAGGGGGGGGAGGGGCGGGGGGACACCCCTCCCCCCCCCCCCCTTTCCCCCAACACTCACCCACGGGCGGGTCGCTGGGCGTCGCCCATGACCTCATAGAGCTCAGCTGGGGGGGGGGGGAGGGGGACAGCAGTGAGGTTTTGGGGTGGGGGAGGGGACGCAGGCCCCTCCCCCCACCCCCTCCCCCACCCCGCCCCTCCCCCACCCCCACCCCCTCACCTCGACGCTCTCGGGTGCGACGTAATCATTGGTCGACCCCGCCTTGGCCCGGTCCCCGCCCCGCACGCTTGTGGCCCCGCCCCGGATGTGACGTCGCCACCACAGCGCCCCCCAGAGGGCGGCGTTGCCGACGAGCAGGAGCCCCCCCAGGGCGCTGAGGCCCCCCACGAGGGCGGGGGGCACCGCCCACGCGGCAGGGGGCGGGGCCGGCTCCTCCCTCACCGCCGGCCAATCCTCGGGCAGGTCTGAGGGAGGGAAACCAGGCATCCGGCGTCACTTCCGGTTCCCGCCCACCCACATCCTGTCCCGACTCATGGCTATTTCCGCTCCTGGCCCCCTCACTTCCGGGTCGGTTTCGACTTCCGGTCCCTCCCCCCCCCCCGAGCCTCCAGCATGGCCCCACTTCCGGTCCAGCCATCCAACTTCCGGTTTTGCGGCCTACGATTTCCGGTTGCAACCGACTTCTGCCAGCTGCCCACCCACTTCCGGTGGGCCCCCCCTCCCCCGAATGCAGACCACTTCCGGATCGGAGCATTTCCGGTGCAACTTCCGGTTCGGCGTCCCACCCCCAAGGGCCTCTTCCGGTCCGGAGACGCATTTCCGGCCCACTTCCAGTCCCTCGCGCCATTTCCGCTTCCGTTTTGAACCCATTTCCTGTCCCCGCCCACCGCTTCCGGCCCCGCCTTCCCCCTTACTGGAAGTGACGGCTCTGATGACGGCAGCCGCGCTGTCGCCCCGGGCGTTGCGCGCCCTCACAGTGACGTCATAAGGCGTGGCGGGGCGGAGCCCTCCCAGCGTCAGGGTGGGGTCAGGCGCGAGGAGGGTGGTGGAAGGGGGCGGGGCCCCAGGGCCCCTCGCGCTGGGGGAGGGGGAGACCGGAAGTGAGGCGTGGGCGGACCGGAAGTGGGAAAGAACCGTGCCGGAAATGGACCCCGCGTCACCGGCGACCGGAAATGGAGGGAACGGGATTGGAGGGGGACCCGGAAGTGGGGTTGGGACCCTGAGGAGGACCGGAAATGAGGGCTGAACGGACCGGAAGTGACGCAGAGCACCCATGGGGGGGCCGGAAGTGGGGTTGTGGGGGGTCTAAAAGCGGTTTTGGGGGGTTCCTCATAGGATTTGGGGGTCTCCCATGGGATTTTGGGGTCTCCTTGAGCTTTTGAGGGTTCCTCGTGGGTTTTTTTGGGGACCCCAAGGGATTTTGGGGTCTCCTTGAGGTTTTGAGGGTTCCTCGTGGCTTTTTTGGGGGTCTCCCATGGGATTTTGGGGTCTCCTTGAGCTTTTGAGGGTTCCTCATGAGGTTTTGAGGGTTCCTCATGGGTTTTTTGTGGGGACCCCAAGGGATTTTGGGGTCTCCCATGGGATTTTGGGGTCTCCTTGAGGTTTTGAGGGTTCCTCATGGCTTTTTTGGGGGGACCCAAGGGATTTTGGGGTCTCCTTGAGGTTTTGAGGGTTCCTCATGGCTTTTTTGGGGGTCTCCCATGGGATTTTGGGGTCTCCTTGAGCTTTTGAGGGTTCCTCATGGGTTTTTTGTGGGGACCCCAAGGGATTTTGGGGTCTCCCGTGGGGGTTTTGGGGTCTCCTTGAGGTTTTGAGGGTTCCTCGTGGGTTTTTTGGGGGTCTTCCATGGGATTTTGGGGTCTCCTTGAGGTTTTGAGGGTTCCTCATGGCTTTTTTGGGGGGACCCAAGGGATTTTGGGGTCTCCTTGAGGTTTTGAGGGTTCCTCATGGGTTTTTTGTGGGGACCCCAAGGGATTTTGGGGTCTCCCATGGGGATTTTGGGGTCTCCTTGAGCTTTTGAGGGTTCCTCATGGGTTTTTTTGGGGACCCCATGGGATTTTGGGGTCTCCTTGAGGTTTTGAGGGTTCCTCGTGGCTTTTTTGGGGGTCTCCCATGGGATTTTGGGGTCTCCTTGAGCTTTTGAGGGTTCCTCATGGGTTTTTTTGGGGACCCCAAGGGATTTTGGGGTCTCCCATGGGGATTTTGGGGTCTCCTTGAGCTTTTGAGGGTTCCTCATGAGGTTTTGAGGGTTCCTCATGGGTTTTTTGTGGGGACCCCAAGGGATTTTGGGGTCTCCCATGGGGGTTTTGGGGTCTCCTTGAGCTTTTGAGGCCCCATGGAGAGATCTCATGAGGGTTTCTGGCTCCCAGCAGGGTTTGGGGGGGCTCCCCATGGGTTTTTGGGGGTACCCATGGGGTTTTGGGGTGCCCATGGGCGTCGGGCCCCCCCTTACCTGACGAGGAAGCTCTGGGGCAGCCCCCCATCGAAGCCGGGGGTCCAGGCGAGGCTGAGGGAGGTGGGGGTGACCCCCGACACCCGCAGATCTTGAGGGGGGTCCGGGCGGTCTGGGGGGGGGGGGGGGGCAAGGGGGTCCCCACCGCCCAGAGGGACCCCATCGCCTCCCAGTGCCCCCCAGTATCCTCTCAGTGCCCCCCAGTATCCTCCCAGTGTCCCCCAGTATCCTTCCAGCGCCCCCAATATCCTCCCAGCACCCTCAATATCCTCCCAGTGCCTCCCAGTATGTGTCCCCCAATATTCTCCCAGTGCTCTCAATCTCCTTCCCAGTGCCTCCCAGTACCCTCCCAGTGCCCCCCTGGATTGTCCCAGTGCTCCCAATATCCCTCCCAGTGCCCCCCAAAGTCCTCCCAGTGTCCCCAATGTCCCCCCAGTCCTTCCCAGTCCCCTGCCAGTGCGTCCCAATACCCTCCCAGTGCCCCATTGCATTGTCCCAGTGCTCCCAATATCCCTCCCAGTGCCCCCCAAGGTGCTCCCAGTGCCATCCAGTCTCATCCCAGTTCCTCCCATTACCAAGCTGAGCTTTCCCCTTGGCACTGGTACCACCCCTACCGGTACCAGTAACCCCCCAGTACCCAATACCCCCTCAATACTGGTGCAAGATGCCCCTCCCAGTACTAATACCACCTCCCAGTACCAGCTACCCCCTGATACCAGTATGAACACCCCGATACCAGTAACCCCCTCCCAGTGCCGGTACCAGCAAGCCGGAGCTGGAGGCGGCGCCGGACGGTGCCCCGTGCGTTCTGGGCGACGCAGACGAAGGTGCTGAGGGTCCAGTTCTGGTACTGGTCCCAGTTCTCATCCTGGTGCCAGTTCTGGTACTGGTGCCGTTTTCGGTTCTTGTACTGGTCCCAGTTTAGGTACTGGTCACGGAGGCGGGCCCGATCCAGGGTGATGTTGGCCACGGTGAGGAGGCTGCTGGTCCAGGGACCCTCGCGCCACTGGTGCTCCTGGAACCTGGGGTAGAACCGGTACCAGTTTGGGGCAGAACTGGGACTGGGGCGGGGCAAAACTGGGACTGGGATGGGGCAGAACTGGGACTGGGCTGGTCCAATTGGCCCCAGTCGGCCCCAGTTGGCTCTGGATGGGCCCTGATTGCATCTGATTTGGCCCCGTTGGGCCTGGTTTGGTGCAGTTGGCCCCAGTTGAGCCCAGTTGGGTCTGGTTGCACCCAGTTGGCCCTGATTGAGCCTAACTGGTTCCAGTTTGGCCCAGTTGGGTTTGATTGGCCCCACTTGGGTCCTGTTGGGTCTGGTTTGGCCCAGTTGGGTTTGGTTGGGCCCAGTTGGGTCTGGTTGGATCCTGTTGGGCCCAATTTGGCCCGGTTGACCCCGGTTGGGTCTGGTTTGGCCCAGTTGGCTCCAATTGGACCCTTTTGGGTCTGGTTTGGCCCAGTTGGCCCCGATTGGGCCCTGTTGGGTCTAGTTTGGCCCAGTTGGCTCCAGTTGGCCCCGGCTGGGTGTGGTTTGGCCCAGTTGGCCCCAGTTGGGTCTGGTTTGGCCCAGTTGGGACTGGTTTGGCCCAGTTGGCCCCAGTTGGGTCTGGTTTGGCCCAGTTGGTTCCAGTTGGCCCCAGTTGGGTCTGGTTTGGCCCAGTTGGCTCCAATTGGACCCTTTTGGGTCTGGTTTGGCCCAGTTGGCCCCGATTGGGCCCTGTTGGGTCTAGTTTGGCCCAGTTGGCTCCAGTTGGCCCCGGCTGGGTGTGGTTTGGCCCAGTTGGCCCCAGTTGGGTCTGGTTTGGCCCAGTTGGGACTGGTTTGGCCCAGTTGGCCCCAGTTGGGTCTGGTTTGGCCCAGTTGGTTCCAGTTGGCCCCAGTTGGGTCTGGTTTGGCCCAGTTGGCTCCAATTGGACCCTTTTGGGTCTGGTTTGGCCCAGTTGGCCCCGATTGGGCCCTGTTGGGTCTAGTTTGGCCCAGTTGGCTCCAGTTGGCCCCGGCTGGGTGTGGTTTGGCCCAGTTGGCCCCAGTTGGGTCTGGTTTGGCCCAGTTGGCCCCAGTTGGGTCTGGTTTGGCCCAGTTGGCTCCAGTTGGCCCCAGTTGGGTCTGGTTTGGCCCAGTTGGGACTGGTTTGGCCCTGGTCAGCCCCGATCGGGCCCTGTTGGTTTGGGTTTGGCCCAGTTTGGCCCAGTTGGGCCCGGTCTGGCCTGGCTGGGGTACCTGGCCTCATCGGGGCGCAGCGGGTGGCCCCGGTGCTCCCAGTGCAGCTGCACCCCGGGCACCCCCTGGGCGCGGCACCGCAGCTGCGCCGTGTCCGCCCCATCCGGCACCAGCACCGGCACTGGCTCCGCCTCCGGCTCCGCCTCCAGCTCGGGGCCATCTTGGGGGGGGGAGGAGGGAGGGGCTGGGATTGGCCCCTCCCCCCCCCCCCCCCCAGGGGTTCACCCCCACCCTGGGGTCCCCCCCCGGTCTCAGTGTCCCCATGATTGTCCCCCGCCTTGGGTGCCCCCCCCATGGATGTCCCTCATTGGGTGCCCCCCCATTGGGTGCCCCCCATGGACATCCCCAATTGGGTGCCCCCCATTGGGTGCCCCCCATGGACATCCCCAACTGGGTGCCCCCCATTGGGTGCCCCCCCCATGGACATCCCCAACTGGGTGCCCCCCTATTGGGTGCCCCCCCCATGGACATCCCCAACTGGGTGCCCCCCATTGGGTGCCCCCCCATGGACATCCCCAATTGGGTGCCCCCCATTGGGTGCCCCCCCCCATGGACATCCCCAATTGGGTGCCCCCCCATTGGGAGCCCCCCCCATGGACATCCCCAATTGTTTGCCCCCCTATTGGGTGCCCCCCCCATGGACATCCCCAATTGGGTGCCCCCCCATTGGGTGCCCCCCCCATGGACATCCCCAACTGGGTGCCCCCCTATTGGGTGCCCCCCCCATGGACATCCCCAATTGGGTGCCCCCCCCCCATGGACATCCCCAATTGGGTGCCCCCATTGGGTGCCCCCCATGGACATCCCCAACTGGGTGCCCCCCATTGGGTGCCCCCCCCATGGACATCCCCAATTGGGTGCCCCCCCCCCCCCCGATGTCCTCTATTGGGTGCCCTCCCCTTGGGTGCCCCCCCATTGGGTGCCCCGCCCCCGGCGAGCACCCACAGCGGACGACGAGGCGGGCGATGGCGCGGGCGGGGGGCGGCACCCCGGTGTCGACGCGGCACTCGTAGGGGCCCCCCAGCTCCCGCCGCGCCCCCCGCACCCGCAGGCGCCCCACGGGGGGCCCCCCCTCGGCCTGCAGCCCCCCCGGGAGCCCCTCGGCCGCCCCGCCCACCCCCGCCTGCGGGGGCGGGGACGCCGTGAGCCCCCCGTCCCCGCCCCCCGTCCCCATGTCCCCCCTGTACCCGCCCCATCCCCCCCGTCCCCCCCGCCCCCCCCATCCCCCCGTCCCCTCATCTCCCCGTGTCCCCCCCGTCCCCCCATGCCCCCAATGTCCCCAAATGTCCCCAATGTCCCCCCGTGTCCCCATGTCCCTGCATCCCCCCATGTCCCCAATGTCCCCAACATCCCCCCATGTCCCCATGTCCCCCCCGTGTCCCCCCTCCCCCCATGTCCCCAATGTCCCCATGTCCCCCCGTCCCCCCATGTCCCCCCATGTCCCCGTGTCCCCCCATGTCCCCCGTATCCCCCCATGCCCCCAGTGTCCCCAAATGTCCCCAATGTCCCCCCATGTCCCCATGTCCCCACTGCCCCCCACGTTCCCCCATGTCCCCGTGTCCCCCCCATGTCCCCCATCCCACCGTGTCCCCAATGCCCCCCATGTCCCCATGTCCCCAATGTCCCCATGTCCCCACATCCCCCCCATGCCCCCAATGTCCCCGTGTCCCCCTGTCCCCATGTCCCCCGTGTCCCTATGTCCCCACTGCCCCCCAAGCCCCCAATGTCCCCGTGTCCCCCTGTCCCCCCATATCCCCAATGTCCCCCCATGTCCCCACTGCCCCTCATGTCCCCAATGTCCCCCTCTCCCCCCATGTCCCCAATGTCCCTATGTCCCCACTGCCCCCAATGTCCCCCTGTCCCCATGTCCCCACTGCCCCCCAAGCCCCCAATGTCCCCGTGTCCCCCTGTCCCCATGTCCCCACTGCCCCCCATGCCCCCAATGTCCCCCGTCCCCCCATGTCCCCAATGTCCCCCTGTCCCCCCATGTCCCCACTGCCCCCAAGCCCCCAATGTCCCCGTGACCCCCATGTCCCCCCATGCCCCCCATGCCCCCAATGTCCCCCTCTCCCCCCATGTCCCCAATGTCCCTATGTCCCCACTGCCCCCCATGTCCCCCGTGTCCCTATGTCCCCACTGCCCCCCAAGCCCCCAATGTC
This sequence comes from Nipponia nippon, assembly GCF_047370975.1. Classification (NCBI taxonomy): domain Eukaryota; kingdom Metazoa; phylum Chordata; class Aves; order Pelecaniformes; family Threskiornithidae; genus Nipponia; species Nipponia nippon. The sequence continues at coordinate 580,698 of NW_028262363.1, forward strand.
CCCGTGTCCCCCTGTCCCCCCCTATCCCCAATGTCCCCCCATGTCCCCACTGCCCCCCATGACCCCCATGTCCCCAATGTCCCCCTCTCCCCCCGTCCCCAATGTCCCTATGTCCCCACTGCCCCCAATGTCCCCCTGTCCCCATGTCCCCACTGCCCCCAAGCCCCCAATGTCCCCGTGTCCCCCTGTCCCCATGTCCCCACTGCCCCCCATGCCCCCAATGTCCCCCGTCCCCCCATGCCCCCAATGTCCCCCTGTCCCCCCATGTCCCCACTGCCCCCCAAGCCCCCAATGTCCCCGTGACCCCCATGTCCCCCCATGCCCCCCATGCCCCCCATGCCCCCAATGTCCCCATGTCCCCCATGTCCCCCCATGCCCCCCATGCCCCCAATGTCCCCTGTCCCCCCATGTCCCCGTGCCCCCCCGTCCCCCCGTGTCCCCCCGTCCCCCGTACGAGGCGCCCCCAGCGCAGGCAGCCGGCGGGCAGGGGGCTGCCTTCGGCCTCGCACACCAGCTCCGCGCTGCCGCCCTCGTCCACCACCACGGGGTCGGGCACCCGCACGATGGCGGGGGGGTCTGGGGGGAGGTCAGGGGTCAAGGGCGGGCGGGGGGGGGGACGGGGGGCTGGAGGGTGCTGTAGGGTGCTGTAGGGTGCTATGGGGGCCGTGGGGTGGTGTAGGGTGCTGTAGGGTGGTGTAGGGTGCTATGGGGGCCGTGGGGTGCTGTAGGGTGCTATGGGGGCCGTGGGGTGGTGTAGGGTGCTATAGGGTGGTGTAGGGTGCTATGGGGGCCGTGGGGTGGTGTAGGGTGCTATAGGGTGCTGTAGGGTGCTATGGGGGCCGTGGGGTGCTGTAGGGTGCTGTAGGGTGCTATGGGGGCCGTGAGGTGGTGTAGGGTGCTGTAGGGTGGTGTAGGGTGCTATGGGGGCCGTGGGGTGGTGTAGGGTGGTGTAGGGTGCTATGGGGGCCGTGGGGTGGTGTAGGGTGCTGTAGGGTGCTGTAGGATGCTATGGGGAGCATGGGGTGCTATAGGGTGGTGTAGGGTGCTATGGGGGCCGTGGGGTGGTGTAGGGTGCTACAGGGTGGTGTAGGGTGCTATGGGGAGCATGGTGTAGGGTGCTATAGGGTGGTGTAGGGTGCTATGGGGGCCGTGGGGTGGTGTAGGGTGCTACAGGGTGGTGTAGGGTGCTATGGGGAGCATGGGGTGCTATAGGGTGGTGTAGGGTGCTATGGGGGCCGTGGGGTGGTGTAGGGTGCTGTAGGGTGGTGTAGTGTGCTATGGGGGCCGTGGGGTGGTGTAGGGTGCTATAGGGTGGTGTAGGGTGCTATGGGGGCCGTGGGGTGCTATAGGGTGCTATGGGGGCCGTGGGGTGGTGTAGGGTGCTGTAGGGTGGTGTAGGGTGCTATGGGGGCCGTGGGGTGCTGTAGGGTGCTGTAGGGTGCTGTAGGGTGCTATAGGGTGCTGTAGGGTGCTGTAGGGTGCTGTAGGGTGCTGTAGGGTGCTATAGGGTGCTGTAGGGTGCTGTAGGGTGCTATAGGGTGCTGTAGGGGGCTGTAGGGGGCTGTAGGGTGCTGTGGGGAGCAGTAGGGGGGTGGAGGGGGCTGTAGGGTGCTGTAGGGTGCTATAGGGTGGTGTAGGGTGCTATAGGGTGCTGTAGGGTGGTGTAGGGTGCTGTAGGGTGCTGTAGGGTGCTATAGGGTGCTGTAGGGTGCTGTAGGGTGCTGTAGGGTGCTATAGGGTGGTGTAGGGTGCTATAGGGTGCTGTAGGGTGCTGTAGGGTGCTATAGGGTGCTGTAGGGTGCTGTAGGGTGCTGTAGGGTGCTGTAGGGTGCTTTGGGCGCCGTGGGGCAGCTCACAGTGGACGAGGAGGCGGAGGTGGGTGCTGGCCGCCCCCTCGGCGTTGCGGCACTCCACCCCGTAGGCGCCGGCGTCCCCGCGGGTGACGTTGGCGATGTCCAGGCCCCCCCCCTCCACCAGCCGGTGACGGGGGGACCCCTCTGCGGGGGGCAGAGGTCAGGGGTCAAGGGGCGGGGTCAGGGACACGACCCCACCCCACCCCGGGACCCCCTGAGTCTGCGGGGGGGGGGGGGGGGCAGTGCCCTCCCAGTGCCTCCCAGTAACTCCATATTCCCTTCCCAATGCCTCCCAGTAACCCCATAGGGCTTTCCCAGTGCCTGCCAGTAACCCCATAGGCCTTTCCCAGTGCCTCCCAGTACATCCCAGTGCTCCCAGTAACTCCATAGCCCCCTCCCAGTGCCTCCCAGTAACCCCATAGCACCCTCCCAATGCCTGCCAGTAACCCATAGGCCCTTCCCAGTGCCTCCCAGTACATCCCAGTGCTCCCAGTAACCCCATAGCCCCCTCCCAGTGCCTCCCAGTAACCCCATAGCACCCTTCCAATGCCTGCCAGTAACCCATAGGCCCCTCCCAGTGCCTCCCAGTACATCCCAGTGCTCCCAGTAACCCCATAGCCCCCTCCCAGTGCCTCCCAGTAACCCCATAGCACCCTCCCAATGCCTGCCAGTAACCCATAGGCCCTTCCCAGTGCCTCCCAGTACATCCCAGTGCTCCCAGTAACCCCATAGCCCCCTCCCAGTGCCTCCCAGTGCTCCCACTAACCCCATAGCTCCCTCCCATGCCTCCCAGTGCCTCCCAGTAACACCATATCCCCCCCAGTGCCTCTAGAACCCCTCCCAGCACCTCCAGATCCCCTCCCAGTGCCTACCAGTAACACCATAACCCCCTCCCAATACCTCCCAGTGCCTCTGGATCCCCTCCCAGTGCTTCCCAGTACCTCCCAGTAACCACTGAGCCCCCTCCCAGTGCCTCCCAGCACCTCCTAGGGCCCCCCAGCACCTCCCAGGGCCTCCAGATCCCCTCCCAGTGCCTCCCAGTAACACCATAACCCCTTACCAATAACTCCCAGTGCCTCCCAGCACCTCCCAGTGCCTCCAGATCCCCTCCCAGTACCTCCCAGTGCCTCCCAGCACCTCCCTAACACCTCCAGATCCCCTCTCGGAGTCTCCCAGTGCCCCCCAGCTCCCCCTCCCAGCACTCCCAGTGCTCCCAGCATCTCCCAGTGCCTCCAGATCCCCTCCCAGTGCCTACCAGTAACACCATAACCCCTTACCAATAACTCCCAGTGCCTCCCAGCACCTCCCAGGGCCTCCAGATCCCCTCCCAGTGCCTCCCAGTAACACCATAACCCCTTACCAATAACTCCCAGTGCCTCCCAGCACCTCCCAGGGCCTCCAGATCCCCTCCCAGTACCTCCCAGTGCCTTCCAGCACCTCCCTAACACCTCCAGATCCCCTCTCGGAGTCTCCCAGTGCCCCCCAGCTCCCCCTCCCAGCACTCCCAGTGCTCCCAGCATCTCCCAGTGCCTCCAGATCCCCTCCCAGTGCCTCCCAGTAACACCATAACCCCTTACCAATAACTCCCAGTGCCTCCCAGCACCTCCCAGGGCCTCCAGATCCCCTCCCAGTGCCTCCCAGTAACACCATAACCCCTTACCAATAACTCCCAGTGCCTCCCAGCACCTCCCAGGGCCTCCAGATCCCCTCCCAGTGCCTCCCAGTAGCACCATAACCCCTTACCAATAACTCCCAGTGCCTCCCAGCACCTCCCAGGGCCTCCAGATCCCCTCCCAGTGCCTCCCAGTAACACCATAACCCCTTACCAATAACTCCCAGTGCCTCCCAGCACCTCCCAGGGCCTCCAGATCCCCTCCCAGTGCCTCCCAGTAACACCATAAGCCCTTACCAATAACTCCCAGTGCCTCCCAGCACCTCCCAGTGCCTCCAGATCCCCTCCCAGTACCTCCCAGTGCCTTCCAGCACCGCCCTAACACCTCCAGATCCCCTCTCGGAGTCTCCCAGTGCCCCCCAGCTCCCCCTCCCAGCACTCCCAGTGCCTCCCAGCATCTCCCAGTGCCTCCAGATCCCCTCCCAGTGCCTACCAGTAACACCATAACCCCTTACCAATAACTCCCAGTGCCTCCCAGCACCTCCCAGTGCCTCCAGATCCCCTCCCAGTGCCTCCCAGTAACACCATAACCCCTTACCAATAACTCCCAGTGCCTCCCAGCACCTCCCTAACACCTCCAGATCCCCTCCCAGTGCCTCCCAGTAGCACCATAACCCCTTACCAATAACTCCCAGTGCCTCCCAGCATCTCCCAGTGCCTCCAGATCCCCTCCCAGTGCCTCCCAGTAACACCATAACCCCTTACCAATAACTCCCAGTGCCTCCCAGCACCTCCCAGGGCCTCCAGATCCCCTCCCAGTGCCTCCCAGTAACACCATAACCCCTTACCAATAACTCCCAGTGCCTCCCAGCACCTCCCAGGGCCTCCGGATCCCCTCCCAGTGCCTCCCAGTGCCTTCCAGCACCTCCCTAACACCTCCAGATCCCCTCTCGGAGTCTCCCAGCACCCCCCAGCTCCCCCTCCCAGCGCTCCCAGTGCTCCCAGTACGCACCGGGCAGGAGGGTGCGGCCGGCCAGGCTCCAGACGCAGCTCTCGACGGGGGGGTGGGCGAGGACGGCGAGGGGCAGCCGCACCCCCGCGTGCTCCCGCGCCACCACCAGCGCCCCCGCCCCCACCGAGAACTGGGGGGCATCTGGGGGGGCGGCTCCCAGTAACCCTGCGGAGCCCTCCCAGTACCTCCCAGTAACTCCCAGTGCCCTTGCAGTGCCTTCCCAGTAACCACCAGTAACTCCCAGTAACACTCAGTGCCTCCCAGTAAGCCCCAGGAACCCCACAGAGCCCTCCCAGTACCTCCCAGTAACCCCCAGTGCCCTTGCAGTGCCTTCCCAGTAACCACCAGTAACTCCCAGTAACACTCAGTGCCTCCCAGTAAGCCCCAGGAACCCCACAGAGCCCTCCCAGTACCTCCCAGTAACCCCCAGTGCCCTTGCAGTGCCTTCCCAGTAACCACCAGTAATTCCCAGTAACACTCAGTGCCTCCCAGTAACACTCAGTGCCTCCCAGGAACCCCCAGGAACCCCACAGAGCCCTCCCCGTGCCTCCCAGTAACTCCCAGTGCCCTTACAGTGCCTTCCCAGTAACCACCAGTAATTCCCAGTAACACTCAGTGCCTCCCAGTAACACTCAGTGCCTCCCAGTAAGCCCCAGGAACCCCACAGAGCCCTCGCAGTACCTCCCACTATATCCCAGTCCCTCCCAATCCCTCCCACTATATCCCAATCCCCTCCCAGTCCCTCCCAGTCCCCTCCCAGTCCCTCCCAGTCCCTCCCAGTCCCCTCCCAGTCTATCCCAGTCCCCCCCAGTCCCTCCCAGTCCCCTCCCAGTCGCCCCCAGTCCCTCCCAATCCCTCCCAGTATATCCCAGTCCCTCCCAGTCCCTCCCAGTCCCTCCCAGTCCCCTCCCAGTCTATCCCAGTCCCCCCCAGTCCCTCCCACTCCCTCCCAGTCCCCTCCCAATCTATCCCAGTCCCCCCCAGTCCCTTCCAGTCCCCTCCCAGTCCCCCCAGTCCCCTCCCAGTATATTCCAGTCCCCCCCAGTCCCCCCCAGTCCCCCCAGTCCCTTCCAGTCCCCTCCCAGTCCCTCCCAGCCCCCCCAGTCCCTCCCAGTCCCCTCCCAGTATATCCCAGTCCCCCCCAGTCCCCCCAGTCCCTTCCAGTCCCCTCCCAGTCCCTCCCAGTCCCCTCCCAGTCCCCTCCCAGTCTATTCCAGTCCCCCCAGTCCCTCCCAGTCCCCTCCCAGTATATCCCAGTCCCCCCAGTCCCCCCAGTCCCTTCCAGTCCCCTCCCAGTCCCCCCCAGTCCCTCCCAGTCCCCTCCCAGTCCCTCCCAGTCCCCCCCAGTCCCTCCCAGTCCCCTCCCAGTATATCCCAGTCCCCCCAGTCCCTCCCAGTCCCCTCCCAGTATATCCCAGTCCCCCCAGTCCCCCCAGTCCCCCCAGTCCCTTCCAGTCCCCTCCCAGTCCCTCCCAGCCCCCCCAGTCCCTCCCAGTCCCCTCCCAGTATATCCCAGTCCCCCCAGTCCCCCCAGTCCCTTCCAGTCCCCTCCCAGTCCCTCCCAGTCCCCTCCCAGTCCCCTCCCAGTCTATCCCAGTCCCCTCCCAGTCCCCCCAGTCCCTCCCAGTCCCCTCCCAGTCCCTCCCAGTCCCCCCAGTCCCTCCCAGTCCCCTCCCAGTCTATCCCAGTCCCCCCCAGTCCCTTCCAGCCCCCTCCCAGTCCCTCCCAGTCCCCTCCCAGTCCCCCCCAGTCCCCCCCAGTCCCTCGCGGTCCCCCACTCACGGCGCACGAGGAGGCGGTGGGCGGCGCTGACGGCCACGCCCAGGGCGGGGCTGGTGGCCTCGCAGGTGACGCGCTGGCCCTGGTCCCCCACCGCCACCCGCAGCCGCAGGCGCGTCCCCGCCGTCACCCCCCCGAAGGCCCCCGGCGCCGGGGGCAGGGGCTCGCCCGGCAGCCTGGGGACACGGGGTCACGGGGTCACGGGGGTCACGGGGGTCACGGGGGACACGGGGGACACGGGGTCACGGGGGTCACGGGGGACACGGGGGTCACGGGGACACTGGGGTCACGGGGACAGGGGGGTCACAGGGGGGCATTGGGGAGACGGGGTCACGGGGTCACGGGGGTCACGGGGGGTCACGGGGGACACGGGGGTCACGGGGGTCACGGGGACACTGGGGGACACGGGGACAGGGGGGTCACGGGGGGTCATTGGGGACATGGGGACACGGGGACACGGGGGTCATGGAGGTCACGGGGGTCACGGGGGACTGGGGACACGGGGGGAGATTGGGGACACGGGGGTCACGGGGTCACGAGGGTCACGGGGACACTGGGGACATGGGGAGACATTGGGGACACGGGGGTCATGGAGGTCACGGGTGTCACGGGGGACTGGGGACACGGGGGGACATTGGGGACACGGGGGTCACGGGGTCATGAGGGTCACGGGGACACTGGGGACACGGGGGGACATTGGGGACACAGGGGTCACAGGGTCACGAGGGTCACGGGGACACTGGGACATGGGGGTCACAGGGGGACATGCGGACACGGGGTCACGGGGGTCATGGGGGTCATGGGGACACGGGGGTCACGCGGGGACACGGGGACATGGGCGTCATGGGGGGACATGGGGACACTGGGGGACACGGGGACACTGGGGGACATGGGGACACGTGGGGACACAGGGGTCATGGGGGGACACGGGGACATGGGGACACGGGGACACGGGGACATGGGGACACGAGGGGTCACGGGGGTCATGGGGACCCGTTGGGGACACGGGGACACGGGGACACGTGGGGTCACGGGGGTCACGGGGACACGAGGGGACACGGGGACATGGGGACACGAGGGGTCACGGGGGTCACGGGGACACGGGGACACGGGGACATGGGGACACGAGGGGTCACGGGGGTCACGGGGACACGGGGACATGGGGACACGAGGGGTCACGGGGGTCATGGGGACCCGTTGGGGACATGGGGACACGGGGGGTCACGGGGGTCACGGGGACACGAGGGGACACATGGGGACCCGTTGGGGACACGGAGACATGGGGACACGTGGGGTCACGGGGACACGAGGGGACACATGGGGACATGGGGACACGGGGGGTCACGGGGGGCACGGGGGGTCACGGGGGCACGGGGGCACGGGGACACGGGGGGTCACGGGGGTCACGGGGGTCACGGGGGGTCACGGGGACACGGGGACACGGGGACACGGGGGGTCACGGGGGGACACGGGGACACGGGGACACGGGGACACGGGGGGTCACGGGGGTCACGGGGACACGGGGACACGGGGACACGGGGACACGGGGGGTCATGGGGGTCACGGGGACACGGGGACCCGGGGGAGGTGACGCACGGGCGGCCGCGGCGCAGCCAGCGCAGGGCGGGGGCGGGGTGGGCGCTGCCGGCCAGGCAGGTCAGCACCAGCGTCTGCCCCGGCCGCGCCTCGCGGGGGGAGGCCGCGATGGCCACCGACTGCGGGGGGACTGCGGGCAGGCGGGGTCACGGGGGGGCGGCGGCCACCTCGCGGCCACCACCCCCCCCCCCACGGCCACCTCATGGCCACCCCATGGCCACCACCCCCCCATGGCCACCCCATGGCCACCACCCTCCCATAGCCACCCCGTAGCCACCCCATGGCCACCATCACCCCATGGCCACCCCATGGCCACCACCCTCCCATAGCCACCCCACGGCCACCTCATGGCCACCCCATGGCCACCACCACCCCATGGCCACCTCATAGCCACCTCATAGCCACCCCATGGCCACCACCACCCCATGGCCACCTCATAGCCACCCCATGGCCACCATCACCCCACGGCCACCTCATGGCCACCACCCCCCCATGGCCACCCCGTAGCCACCCCATGGCCCCCACCACCCCATGGCCACCCCGTAGCCACCCCATGGCCACCATCACCCCACGGCCACCTCGTGGCCGCCACCACCACCACCCCACGGCCACTACCACCCCCCCGCCATGGCCACCTCGGGGCCACCCCATGGCCACCACCACCCCACGGCCACCTCATGGCCACCCCATGGCCACCACCACCCCATGGCCACCTCATAGCCACCTCATAGCCACCCCATGGCCACCATCACCCCACGGCCACCTCATGGCCACCACCCCCCCATGGCCACCCCGTAGCCACCCCATGGCCACCACCACCCCATGGCCACCCCACGGCCACCCCATGGCCACCACCACCCCACGGCCACCTCGTAGCCACCCCATGGCCACCACCACCCCATGGCCACCCCACGGCCACCCCATGGCCACCACCACCCCACGGCCACCTCATAGCCACCTCATAGCCACCCCATAGCCACCCCATGGCCACCATCACCCCACGGCCACCTCATGGCCACCACCCCCATGGCCACCCCGTAGCCACCCCATGGCCACCACCACCCCATGGCCACCCCACGGCCACCCCATGGCCACCACCACCCCACGGCCACCTCGTAGCCACCCCATGGCCACCACCACCCCATGGCCACCCCACGGCCACCCCATGGCCACCACCACCCCACGGCCACCTCATAGCCACCCCATGGCCACCATCACCCCACGGCCACCTCATGGCCACCACCCCCATGCCCCCCCCCTAGCCACCCCATGGCCACCACCACCCCATGGCCACCCCACGGCCACCCCATGGCCACCACCACCCCACGGCCACCTCATAGCCACCTCATAGCCACCCCATGGCCACCCCGTAGCCACCCCATGGCCACCATCACCCCACAGCCACCCCATGGCCACCACCACCCCACGGCCACCCCACGGCCACCCCATGGCCACCACCCTCCCATAGCCACCCCATAGCCACCCCATGGCCACCCCATGGCCACCACCACCCCACGGCCACCCCACGGCCACCCCACGGCCACCACCACCCTGTAGCCACCCCACGGCCACCCCACGGCCACCACCACCCTGTAGCCACCCCATGGCCACCACCCTCCCATAGCCACCCCATGGCCACCCCGTGGCCACCACCACCCCACGGCCACCTCATAGCCACCCCACGGCCACCATCACCCCATAGCCACCCCGTAGCCACCCGGTAGCCACCCGGCGGCCCCCTCCCCCCCCCCCAAGCGGCCCCGCCCGCCGGCCCCACCCACAGAGGACGCGGAGGCGGGTGCTGGCGGCCCGGGGGGGCCCGCGGGGGTGGCCACCGGCCTGGCACCCGTAGGTGGCCCCGTTGTCGCTCGCCGTCGCCGTCACCGCCAGCTCCCGCGTGGTCACCGGCCCCGCGGCCACCTGCGTCCCCTCCTTCAGCGGGCGCCCGTCCTGCGGGGGGGGAGGGGCACCCATGGGTGTCATGGGGTGGGGGAGGGGTGGGGGTGGGGGGGGTGGGGGTGGGGGGGTCCCACCTTGGTCCAGGTGAGGCGGGGGGAGGGGTGGCCGCCGCGGGCGTGGCAGACGAGGCGGAGCCGGGCCCCCACCCGAAAGGTGGCGTTGGGGGGCGGGGTCTCCAACCACAGCTCCTGGGGGGGGTCTGAGGAGGGGGGGGGTGGCCTGTCGTAACCCCGCCCCGCCCCCTCCGGGCCACACCCCCCTCTCCTGACACCACCCACCCCCCCCCAAGTCTCCAGTATGGACCAGTTTCTTGTTCCCGGCACACACCAGTATGGCCCAGTCTCCCCCAATCCCTTCCCAGTCACTCCCAGTCCATCCCAGTGCCCCCTATTCCCCTCCCAGTATATCCCAGTCCCTCCCAGTGCCCGCCAGTCCCCTCACAGTCCCTCCTAATCCCCTCCCAGTATAGCCCAGTCCCCTCCCACTGCCCCCTAAACCCCTCCCAGCCCCATCCCAGTTTACCCCAGTACCTCCCAGTCCCTCCCAGTCCCCTCCCAGTATACCCCAGTCCTCTCCTAGTCCCTCCCAGTCCCCGCCCAGTCCCCTCCCAGCCCCTCCCAGCCCCTCCCAGCGCCCCTCCCAGCCCCTCCCTGCCCCTCCCGGCCCCTCCCAGTCCCTCCCAGCCCCTCCCAGTCCCCTCCCAGTATACCCCAGTCCCTCCCAGCGCCCCTCCCAGCCCCTCCCAGTCCCTCCCAGCCCCTCCCAGTCCCCTTCTAGTCCCTCCCAGCGCCCCTCCCAGCCCCTCCCAGTCCCTCCCAGCCCTCTCCCAGCCCCCCCAGTCCCCCCCAGCGCCCCTCTCAGCCCCTCCCAGCCCCTCCCAGTCCCCCCAGCGCCTCCCAGTCCCCCCAGCGCCCCCCAGTCCCTCCCAGTCCCCCCAGCGCCCCCCCAGCGCCCCTCCCAGCCCCCCCAGCCACTCCCAGCCCCTCCCAGCTCCTCCCAGCGCCCCTCCCAGCCCCCCCAGCCACTCCCAACCCCTCCCAGCTCCTCCCAGTCCCTCCCAGCGCCCCCCAGCCCCCCCAGTCCCCCCCAGCGCCCCTCTCAGACCCTCCCAGCCCCTCCCAGTCCCTCCCAGCCCCCCCAGTCCCCCCCAGCGCCCCTCTCAGACCCTCCCAGTCCCTCCCAGCCCCCCCAGTCCCCCCAGCGCCCCCCAGCCCCCCAGCCCCCCAGCGCCCCTCCCAGCCCCCCCAGCCACTCCCAGCTCCTCCCAGCGCCCCTCCCAGTCCCCGACAGCCCCTCCCAGTCCCTCCCAGCCCCTCCCAGCCCCTCCCAGTCCCTCCCAGCGCCCCCCCAGCCCCCCCCAGTCCCCCCCAGCGCCCCTCTCAGACCCTCCCAGCCCCTCCCAGTCCCTCCCAGCCCCTCCCAGTCCACCCCAGCGCCCCCCCAGCCCCCCCCAGCGCCCCTCCCAGCCCCCCCCAGCCACTCCCAGCCCCTCCCAGCGCCCCCCCAGTCCCCGACAGCCCCTCCCAGTCCCTCCCAACCCCTCCCAGCTCCTCCCAGTCCCTCCCAGCGCCCCCCCAGCCGCCCCCAGTCCCCCCCAGCGCCCCTCTCAGACCCTCCCAGCCCCTCCCAGTCCCTCCCAGCCCCTCCCAGTCCACCCCAGCGCCCCCCCAGCCCCCCCAGCGCCCCTCCCAGCCCCTCCCAGCCACTCCCAGCCCCTCCCAGCGCCCCCCAGTCCCCGACAGCCCCTCCCAGTCCCTCCCAACCCCTCCCAGCTCCTCCCAGTCCCTCCCAGCGCCCCCCCAGCCCCCCCCAGTCCCCCCAGCGCCCCTCTCAGCCCCTCCCAGCCCCTCCCAGTCCCCCCCAGTCCCCCCCAGCGCCCCCAGCCCCCGGCGCAGCACCCACGGGTGACGCTGAGGAGGAGGCTGGCGCTGCGGGTGCCCAGCCCGGGGGCCGCGGCCTCGCACACCACGGGGCGCCCGTGCTCCCGCCGCCGCCCCAGCAGGGTGACGTTGGAGACCGTCACCCAGCCACGCCCCTCCGCCTGGCGGGCGCCGGGGTCACCAGGGACCCCCCCGCCCACGGGACCCCCACCCAAGGGACCCCCCCCCCCCCCACCCATGGGAGCTCCCCCACCCATGGGAGCCCCCCCCACCCATGGACACCCCGCCCATGGGACCCCCCACCCATGGGAGCCCCGCCCCCCCATGGACACCCCGCCCATGGGAACCCCCCACCCATGGGAGCCCCGCCCACGGGACCCCTCACACCCAAGGGACCCCCCCACCCATGGGAGCCCCCCCACCCATGGGAGCCCCCCCACCCATGGACACCCCGCCCATGGGAACCCCCCACCCATGGGAGCCCCGCCCACGGGAGCCCCACCCATGGGAACCCCCACCCATGGGAGCCCCGCCCATGGGACCCCTCACACCCAAGGGACACCCCCACCCAAGGGACCCCCCCCACCCATGGGAGCCCCCCCACCCAAGGGACCCCCCACCCATGGGAGCCCCCCCACCCATGACCACCCCGCCCATGGGAACCCCCCACCCATGGGAGCCCCGCCCATGGGAGCCCCGCCTATGGACACCCCCACCCATGGGAACCCCCCGCCCATGGGAGCCCCGCCCACGGGAGCCCCACCCACGGGACCCCCCCACCCATGGGAGTCCCGCCCATGGGACCCCCACCCCCCCAGGGACCCCCACCCATGGGACCCCCCCCACGGGACCCGCCCCCCCCCGGGACCCGCCCCCCCCCCGGGCTCACCTGGGTGCGGGTGACGTCAGTGGGCGCCAGTTCCCTCCCCCCCAGCCACCAGCGCAGCTGGACTGGGGGGTTACTGGGAGCACTGGTGCAGGACAGGGTCACCGTCCCGTTCTCCGCCACCGTCGGGGTCCCCGCGATCGTCACCTCGGCCGGCGGGTCTGGGGGACACCAGTCCGGGCTCCCAGTATAACCCAGTGCTCCCAGTATGGCCTCCCAGTACCCCCAGTGCCTCCCAGTATGGCCTCCCAGTACCCCCAGTGCCTCCCAGTATAGCTAAGGGACCCCAATATAGCCTCCTAATATAGCTGGGGGATCCCAGTTTGGGCTTCCAGTGTACCCAGTGGCTCCCAGTCCAACCCAGAGCTCCCAGTCTGACTTCCCAGTAACCCCAGTGCCTCCCAGTATAACCTTGACCTCCCAGTCTGAGCTCCCAGTATACCCTTGAGCTCCCAGTCTGACTTCCCAGTATCCCCCGTGCCTCCCAGTATAACTTTAACCTCCCACTCCAGCCTCCCAGGCCAACCCGGCGCCCCCAACCCACCCTCCCAGTCCTCCCAGTGCCTCCCAGTCCAACTTTAACCTCCCAGTCCAGCCTCCCAGTCCTCCCAGTGCCTCCCAGTCCAACTTTAACCTCTCAGTCCAGCCTCCCAGGCCAACCCGGAGCCCCCAAGCCACCCTCCCAGTCCTCCCAGTGCCTCCCAGTCCAACTTTAACCTCCCAGTCCAGCCTCCCAGTCCTCCCAGTGCCTCCCAGTCCAACTTTAACCTCCCAGTCCAGCCTCCCAGGCCAACCCGGCGCCCCCAACCCACCCTCCCAGTCCTCCCAGTGCCTCCCAGTCCAACTTTAACCTCCCAGTCCAGCCTCCCAGGCCAACCCGGAGCCCCCAACCCACCCTCCCAGTCCTCCCAGTGCCTCCCAGTCCAACTTTAACCTCCCAGTCCAGCCTCCCAGTCCTCCCAGTGCCTCCCAGTCCAACTTTAACCTCCCAGTCCAGCCTCCCAGGCCAACCCGGCGCCCCCAACCCACCCTCCCAGTCCTCCCAGTGCCTCCCAGTCCAACTTTAACCTCCCAGTCCAGCCTCCCAGTCCTCCCAGTGCCTCCCAGTCCAACTTTAACCTCCCAGTCCAGCCTCCCAGGCCAACCCGGAGCCCCCAACCCGCCCTCCCAGTCCTCCCAGTGCCTCCCAGTCCAACTTTAACCTCCCAGTCCAGCCTCCCAGGCCAACCCGGAGCCCCCAACCCGCCCTCCCAGTCCTCCCAGTGCCTCCCAGTATCCCCCACTCACAGGAGACGCTGAGGGTGACGCTGGCGCTGCCCCCCCCGGGGGGGAGGGGGGTGTGGGCGTGGCAGCGCAGGGTGGCCCCGTCGTCCCCGGGGGCCACCGTCATCGTCACCCGGCTCCGCGACACCCCGGGGTGCCCCTCCGTCACCCAGGACCCCACCAGCGGCACCCCGTCCTGCGCGGGGGGGTCAGGGACCGCCTCCCAGTGCTCCCAGTGCCTCCCAGTGCCTCCCAGTGCCCACCTCCCGCTGCTCCCAGTCCCTCCCAGTGCCACGGACCAGTGCTCCCAGTGCCCTGTCCCACCCCGGGGTGCCCCTCCGTCACCCAGGACCCCACCAGGGGCACCCCGTCCTGCGTGGGGGGGTCAGGGACCGCCCCCCAGTGCTCCCAGTGCCTCCCAGTGCCTCCCAGTGCCCACCTCCCGCTGCTCCCAGTCCCTCCCAGTGCCACGGACCAGTGCTCCCAGTGCCCTGTCCCACCCCGGGGTGCCCCTCCGTCACCCAGGACCCCACCAGTGGCACCCCGTCCTGCGCGGGGGGGTCAGGGACCGCCTCCCAGTGCTCCCAGTGCCTCCCAGTGCCTCCCAGTGCCCACCTCCCGCTGCTCCCAGTCCCTCCCAGTGCCACGGACCAGTGCTCCCAGTGCCCTGTCCCACCCCGGGGTGCCCCTCCGTCACCCAGGACCCCACCAGCGGCACCCCGTCCTGCGCGGGGGGGTCAGGGACCGCCTCCCAGTGCTCCCAGTGCCTCCCAGTGCCTCCCAGTGCCCACCTCCCGCTGCTCCCAGTCCCTCCCAGTGCCACGGACCAGTGCTCCCAGTGCCCTGTCCCACCCCGGGGTGCCCCTCCGTCACCCAGGACCCCACCAGCGGCACCCCGTCCTGCGCGGGGGGTTCAGGGACCGCCTCCCAGTGCTCCCAGTGCCTCCCAGTGCCTCCCAGTGCCCACCTCCCGCTGCTCCCAGTCCCTCCCAGTGCCACGGACCAGTGCTCCCAGTGCCCTGTCCCACCCCAGGGTGCCCCTCCGTCACCCAGGACCCCACCAGCGGCACCCCGTCCTGCGCGGGGGGGTCAGGGACCGCCTCCCAGTGCTCCCAGTGCCTCCCAGTGCCTCCCAGTGCCCACCTCCTGCTGCTCCCAGTCCCTCCCAGTGCCCCAGACCAGGACTCCCAGTGCCACATCCCAGTGCTCCCACTGCTCCCAGTGCCCTCAGCACCTTGTCCCAGTGCCCCCAGTGCCTCTACTTCCCCATCCCAGTGTTCCCAGTGCTCCCAGTGCTACATCCCAGTGCTCCCAGTCCCTCCCAGTGCCACAGACCAGTGCCCCCAGTGCCTCCAGCACCTTGTCTCAGTGCTCCCAGTGCCTCTACTTCCCCATCCCAGTGTTCCCAGTGCTCCCAGTGCCACATTCCAGTGCTCTCAGTCCCTTCCAGTGCCCATCTCCCAGTGCTCCCAGTACCCCCAGTGCCCCTGCTTCCCCATCATAGTGCTCCCAGTACCCCCAGTGCCCCCGCTTTCTCATTCCAGTGCTCCCAGTACCCCCAATACCTTGTCCCAGTGCCATCAGTGCCCCTGCTTCCCCACCCCAGTGCTCCCAGTACCTTGTCCCAGTGCTCCCAGTACCTTGTCCCAGTGCCCCCCGCAACCTCAGTGCCCCTACTTTCCCATCCCAGTGCTCCCAGTAACCCCAGTACCTTGTCCCAGTACCCCTAGTGCCTTGTCGCAGTGCCCCCAGTGCCCCAGCTTCCCCATCCCAGTGTTCCCAGTGCCCCCAGTACCTTCTCCCACTGCAGAATGGGAGGGGGGTTGCCCCCCCGGACGAGGCAGACCAGTTGCAGGGTGTCCCCCGCCCGCACGTGGGGTGACTCCAGTCCCTCAATGATGGGTGGGCTGGGGGGAACTGGAGGCACTGGTTAGACTGGGAGGCACTGGGAAGGCTCAGAGCCTCCATGGACGGGGGTGACTGAGAGAGACTGGGGGTGACTGGGAGGCACTGGGAGGGTCCAGGGCCTTCATGGGTGGGGACTGGGGGGTACTGGGAGGCACTGGGGGGGCTTAAGGGGGCACTGGGAGGGTCCAGTGCCTTCGTGGGTGGGGACTGGGGGGTACTGGGAGGCACTGGGAGGGTACTTAGGGGTCCCGGGGGTATTGGGGGGTCCCTGGGGGTACTGGGGGGTCCCGGGGGTACTGGGGGGTCCCTGGGGGTACTGGGGGCCTCCTGGGGGTACTGGGGGGTCCCGGGGGTACTGGGGGGTCTCTGGGGGTACTGGGGGGTCCCGGGGGTACTGGGGGGTCCCTGGGGGTACTGGGGGCCTCCTGGGGGTACTGGGGGGTCCCGGGGGTACTGGGGGGTCCCTGGGGGTACTGGGTGGGTCCCTGGGGGTACTGGGGGGTCCCGGGGGTACTGGGGGGTCCCGGGGGTACTGGGGGTCCCAGGGGGTATTGGGGGGTCCCTGGGGGTACTGGGGGGTCCCCGGGGGTACTGGGGGGTCCCGGGGGTATTGGGGGTCCCAGGGCGGTACTGGGGGGTCCCTGGGGGTACTGGGGGGTCCCGGGGGGTACTGGGGGGTCCCGGGGGTACTGGGGGGTCCCTGGGGGTACTGGGGGGTCCCTGGGGGTACTGGGGGGTCCCTGGGGGTATCGGGGGTCCCGGGGGTACTGGGGGGTCCCTGGGGGTACTGGGGGGTCCCAGGGCGGTACTGGGGGGTCCCAGGGCAGTACTGGGGGGTCCCGGGGGTACTGGGGGGTCCCAGGGGGGTACTGGGGGGGTCCCTGGGGGTACTGGGGGGTCCCTGGGGGTACTGGGGGGGTCCCGGGGGTACTGGGGGTCCCTGGGGGTACTGGGGGGTCCCGGGGGTACTGGGGGGTCCCTGGGGGTACTGGGGGCCTCCTGGGGGTACTGGGGGGTCCCGGGGGTACTGGGGGGTCCCTGGGGGTACTGGGGGGTCCCGGGGGTACTGGGGGGGGTCCCTGGGGGTACTGGGGGCCTCCTGGGGGTACTGGGGGGGTCCCGGGGGTACTGGGGGGTCCCTGGGGGGTATCGGGGGGTCCCGGGGGTACTGGGGGGGTCCCGGGGGTACTGGGGGGTCCCTGGGGGTACTGGGTGGGTCCCTGGGGGTACTGGGGGGTCCCGGGGGTACTGGGGGGTCCCGGGGGTACTGGGGGGTCCCGGGGGTACTGGGGACCCCCGGGGTGTTGGGGGTGACTCACAGAGGACGTCGAGGGTGACGCTGGCCTCCGTCGGGGCCGGCCCGGCCTCGTTAGCGGCCGAGCAAACGAGGTGCTGGCCGTGGGCCTGGCTCTGCGGGGTCAGGCTGGGGCGGGGGGGCGGGGTCAGGGGCCAGACTGGGCCGGACTGGGCCGGACTGGGCCATATTGGCCCATACTGAACCATGTTGGCCTGTACTGGCCCATAGGGGCTCGCACTGGTCCATACTGGCTCATACTGGGTCGTATTGGCTTATAATGAGCCATACCAGTCCTTACTGGCTCATACTGGGCCATACTGGCCCCTATTGGCCTATACTGGGCCATAGTGGCTCACACTGGGCCAGACTGGGCCATATTGGCCCATACTGAACCATGTTGGCCTGTACTGGCCTATAGGGGCTCGCACTGGTCCATACTGGCTCATACTGGGTCGTATTGGCTTATAATGAGCCATACCAGTCCATACTGGCTCATACTGGGCCATACTGGCCCCTATTGGCCTATACTGGGCCATAGTGGCTCACACTGGGCCAGACTGGGCCATATTGGCCCATACTGAACCATGTGGGCCTGTACTGGCCCATAGGGGCTCGCACTGGTCCATACTGGCTCATACTGGGTCGTATTGGCTTATAATGAGCCATACCAGTCCATACTGGCTCATACTGGGCCATACTGGCCCCTATTGGCCTATACTGGGCCATACTGGCTCACACTGGGCCATACTTGGTCATACTGGGCCATACTGGCCCTTACTGGACTACACTGGGCCCTACTGGAGCACACTAGCCCATACTGACACTTACTGGCCTATACTGGGCCATATTGGCCCACACTAGTCCATACTGGTCCATGTTGGCTCATACTGGGTCTTACTAGCCTATACTGGCTTATACTGGGCCACACGGGTCCATACTGGCCCTTACTGGGCCACACTGGGCTGCTTTGGCCTGTACTGGCCCACAGTTGGCCAGTACCGGCTAAGAGTTGCCTATATAGGCTCATACTGGTCTATACTGGTCTGTACAGGTGCACTCTCATCAGTAATGGTGTATACTGGTCTATACTGGTCTACGGTGGCCCCTAGTGCTCCGTATTGGTCAGTACTGCTTTGTAGCAGCCTGTACTTGTCTGTACTGGCCTATACCGGTCAGTGATGGTGTATACGGGGCCATACTGGTCTATACTGGCCCCCAGTGACTGGTACTGGTCTGTCCTGGGCCGTACTGGTGTATACTGGTGCTCACCGGGCGGTGGCTTCGCTGGAGCTCAGTTTGGGGTGGGAGCCCTCGAAGACGCGGGTGGAGACGTCGGGGAGCGGCTCCCCCCCTGCGGCCCCCAAATCCCCCCAAATCAGCCCAAAATCACCCAAAATCATCCAAAATCGCCCCAAATCGCCCCAAATCACCCCAAAATCAGCCCAAATCCCCCCAAATCGCCCCAAAATCGCCCCAAAATCCCCCAAAATCACCCAAAATCGACCCAAAATCACCCCAAATCGCCCAAAATCGCCCCCAAATCCCCCCAAAATCACCCCAAATCCCCCAAAATCGCCCCAAAATCACCCCAAATCGTCCCAAAATCACCAAAAACGCCCCAAATCGCCCCAAAATCCCCCCAAATCACCCAAATCGCCCCAAAATCACCCAAAATCGCCCCAAAATCACCCCAAATCGCCCCAAATCGCCCCAAAATCGCCCCAAAATCCCCCAAAATCGCCCCAAATCGCCCCAAAATCCCCCCAAATCACCCAAAATCGCCCAAAATCGCCCCAAAATCGCCCAAAATCGCCCCAAATCCCCCCAAATCCCCCCAAATCCCCCAAAATCGCCCCAAAATCGCCCCAAATCGCCCCAAATCCCCCAAAATCACCCAAAATCGCCCAAAATGGCCCCAAATCGCCCCAAATCGCCCCAAAATCCCCCCAAATCACCCAAAATCACCCAAAATCGCCCCAAAATCGCCCAAAATCACCCCAAATCCCCCCAAAATCACCAAAAATCGCCCCAAATCCCCCCAAATCACCCAAAATCGCCCCAAAATCACCCAAAATCGCCCCAAAATCCCCCCAAATCCCCCAAATCACCCAAAATCCCCCCAAATCCCCCCAAATCGCCCCAAAATCACCCAAAATCAGCCCAAATCCCCCAAAATCGCCCCCAAATCACCCAAAATCCCCCCAAATCCCCCCAAATCGCCCCAAAATCACCAAAAATCGCCCCAAATCCCCCCCAAATCCCCCCAAATCGCCCCAAAATCGCCCCAAATCACCCAAAATCCCCCCAAATCACCCAAAATCGCCCCAAAATCACCAAAAATCGCCCCAAATCCCCCCAAATCCCCCCAAATCGCCCCAAAATCGCCCCAAATCCCCCCAAATCGCCCCAAAATCGCCCCAAAATCCCCAAAAATCGCCCCAAATCGCCCCAAAATCCCCCCAAATCACCCAAAATCCCCCCAAATCACCCAAAATCACCCAAAATCGCCCAAAATGGCCCCAAATCGCCCCAAAATCCCCCCAAATCCCCCAAAATCGCCCCAAATCACCCAAAATCGCCCAAAATGGCCCCAAAATCCCCCCAAATCACCCCAAAATCAGCCCCAAATCCCCCCAACCCCCCAAATCGCCCCCAAATCACCTCAAAATCCCCCCAAATTCCTACCCCCAAACCACCCCCAAATCCCCTGAAATCACCCCAAAAATCACCTGAAACCGCCCCCCAAATCCCCCCAATTCCCCGCAACCCCCCCGCCCCCAACCCCCCCCCCAACCCCCCCCCCAAATCCCCTGAAATCCCCCCAAAATCCCCCCCCCCTCACCCAAGGTCAGGGTCAGGCTCGCGGCCGGGCGGGCGTCGGGGGCGTGGCAGCGCACGTGCACCTCGGCCCCGCCCACCCACGGGAGCTCCGCCCCCGGGGGCAGCTCCAGCCGGGGGGGGCCCGGGGGCACTGGGGGGGCGCCAGAAACCAGTTGGTACTGGGGGCATCCCAGTCACGCCTCCAGGCAGGCGTCGGGGTCTGCCCAGTGCCTCCCAGTGCCTCCCAGTAACCCCCAGTGCCCTCCCAGTAACCCCCAGTGCCCTCCCAATGCCTCCCAGTAACCTCCAGTGCCCTCCCAGTAACCTCCAGTGCCCTCCCAGTGCCTCCCAGTAACCTCCAGTGCCCTCCCAGTAACCCCCTCGTCTCCTCCCAGTAACCTCCAATGCCCTCCCAGTGTCCCCCAGTCCCCTCCCAGTGCCTCCCCAGTCCCTCCCAGTACCCTCCCAGAGCTTCGCATTCCCCTCCCAGCACCTCCCCAGTCCCTCCCAGTCCCCCCATTCCCTCCCATTCCCCTCCCAGTGCCTCCCAGTCCCTCCCAGCGCCCCCCATTCCCCTCCCAGTGCCCCCCCAGTCCCCCCCATTCCCTCCCATTCCCCTCCCAGTGCCTCCCGGCGCCCCCCATTCCCCTCCCAGTGCCCCCCCCGGCCCTCCAGTGCCCTCCCAGTCCCTCCCAGTGCCCCCCATTCCCTTCCCAGTGCTCCCTCAGTCCCTCCCAGTGCCTCCCAGTCTCCCCCAGTGCCCCCCCAGTCCCTCCCATTCCCCTCCCAGCGCCCCCCCAGTCCCTCCCAGTCCCCTCCCAGCGCCCCTCCAGTGCCTCCCAGCGCCCTCCCAGTCCCTCCCATTCCCTTCCCAGTGCCCCCCAGTCCCCCGCAGTGCCTCCCAGTCTCCCCCAGTGCCCCCCAGTCCCTCCCATTCCCCTCCCAGTGCCCCCCAGTCCCTCCCAGTCCCCCCCAGTGCCCCCCATTCCCCTCTCAGTGCCCCCCAGTCCCTCCCAGTCCCCCCAGTCCCTCCCATTCCCCTCTCAGTGCCCCCCAGTCCCTCCCAGTCCCCCCCAGTCCCTCCCATTCCCCTCTCAGTGCCCCCCAGTCCCTCCCAGTCCCCCCAGTCCCTCCCATTCCCCTCTCAGTGCCCCCCCAGTCCCTCCCAGTCCCTCCCAGCACCCCACCAGTGCCTCCCAGCACCCTCCCAGTCCCTCCCAGTCCCCTCCAGTCCCTCCCATTCCCTTCCCAGTCCCCCCCAGTCCCTCCCAGTCCCTTCCCAGTGCCCCCCAGTGCCCCCCAGTCCCTCCCAGTGCCCCCCAGTGGTACCCAGCACGCTCAGCAGGGCGGGGCGGGAGGCTCGCGGGCGGGTGCCGTTCCCCTCCCCCACCTGGCACTCGAAGACGTCGTCGTCCTCCAGCGTCACCCCCCCGATGCGCAGGTGGTGCTGCCCTGGGGGGGGGGGTGGGATTTGGGGGGGCCCCGGGGGGTGGGGGTGGGGCCCGGGGTTTGGGGGCGGGACCCAGGGGTTTGGGGGGGGCCCAGAATTTGGGGGGACCCCAGGGTTTTGGGGGGGACCCAGGGATTTGGGGGGGGGCAGAATTTGGGGGGGGGACCCAATGGTTTGGGGGAGACCCAGGGATTTGGGGGCCCCGGGGGTTGGGGGGGGGACCCAGGGGTTGGGGGGGGGCCCCAGGGGTTTGGGGGGCCCCAAGGGTTTGGGGGGCCCCGAGAATTGGGGGGGACCCCGGGATTTGGGGGGTCCCAGGAATTTGGGGGGACCCCGGAGGTTGGGGGGACCCAGGGGTCCGGGAGCAGGGACCCAGGCGCTCAGGACCCACCTCAAGCCCCGCCCCTTCAAGCCCCGCCCCCTCAAGCCCCGCCCCTTTAAGCCCCGCCCCTTCCCCACCCCCCTTCTCCCCCTCCCCCCCCCTCACCCCCCGCACTAGCCCCGCCCCCGGCCTCTAGCCCCGCTCCTAGCCCCGCCCCCCCTTGGCCCCACCCACCTTGCCGGGGATCTCCAGCCAATCGGTAGCGGGGGTGGGCGGGGGTGGGCAGGGTCCCGAGGAGGAGCCCCCCCCTCGCCCACTGCACGGCCCCGCCCCCCCGCACCACGCAGCGGAGCTCCGCCTCCGCCCCCAGCACCGCACTCGCATTGGCTGGCTCCTCCAGGAAGGGCGGGGCCTCCTCGCCCGCTGCAGGAGGGGCGGGGCTGAGGGAGGCTCCACCCCCCGGGACCCCTTCTGACCCCTTGTGACCCCCCCGTGACCCCTTGTGACCCCCCCGTGACCCCTGGTGGCCCCATGACCCCTGTGACCCCCTGTGACCCCCAAACCCTGTGACCCCCACAACCCCCGTGACCCTTGTGACCCCATGACCCCGTGACCCCCACAACCCCTGTGACCCCCACGACTCCTTGTGACCCCGTGACCCCGTGCCCCCATGATGCCTGTGACCCCTGACCCCTTGTGACCCGAATGTCCCCCGACCCCTTGTGACCCCATGACCCCTTGTGACCCCCACGACCCCGTAACCCCCACGAACCCTGTGACCCCGACCCCTTGTGACCCCAGTGACCCCCCAACCCCTTGTGACCCCGTGACCTCCCACGACCCCATGACCTCTCACCTGTGACCCCGCCCACCAGCGCCACCAGTGCCACCAGCGCCACCAGCACGACCTTTCCCAGGGGTCAGGGGGCAAAGGTCAGGGGGAGTGACCCCCCCAACTGCCCCCCCCGCCCCTATTTGCCCCCCAGGACCCCCCATCTGCCCCCCCCCCCCATTTGCCCCCCCCGGGACCCCCATCTGCCCCCCCGCCCCTATTTGCCCCCCCCAGGAACCCCAAAACTGCCCCTGCACCCCCCATTTGCCCCCCCCAGCCCCCATTTGCCCCCCTCCAGCCCCCCCAGCCCCTCTTTGCCCCCCCAGGACCCCCCAAGCCACTATTTACCCCCTCAGGCCCCCCAAACTGCCCCAACCCCCCCAACTGCCCCCCGCCCCTATTTACCCCCCAGGACCCCCCAACTGCCCCCCCGCCCCTATTTACCCCCCGGACCCCCCCATCTGCCCCCCAGGACCCCCCCAACTGCCCCCCGCCCCTATTTACCCCCCGGACCCCTCCATCTGCCCCCCAGGACCCCCCAAAGTGCCCCCCCGCCCCGATTTACCCCCCAGGACCCCCCCAACTGCCCCCCCCGCCCCTATTTACCCCCGGACCCCCCAAACTGCCCCTCCTGCCCCGATTTACCCCCCAAACCCCTCTATCTGCCCCCCAGGACCCCCCAAAGTGCCCCCCCGCCCCGATTTACCCCCCCAGGACCCCCCAACTGCCCCCCCGCCCCTATTTACCCCCCCGGACCCCTCCATCTGCCCCCCAGGACCCCCCCCCCAACTGCCCCCCCGCCCCTATTTACCCCCCCAGACACCCCCCAAACTGCCCCTCCTGCCCCTATTTACCCCCTGGACCCCTCCATCTGCCCCCCAGGACCCCCCAAAGTGCCCCCACGCCCCGATTTACCCCCCAGGACCCCCCCCAACTGCCCCCCCGCCCCTATTTACCCCCCAGACACCCCCCAAACTGCCCCTCCTGCCCCTATTTACCCCCCTGGACCCCTCCATCTGCCCCCCAGGACCCCCCAAAGTGCCCCCACGCCCCGATTTACCCCCCAGGACCCCCCCAACTGCCCCCCCGCCCCTATTTACCCCCCGGACCCCCCATCTGCCCCCCAGGACCCCCCAACTGCCCCCCGCCCCGATTTACCCCCCGGACCCCCCAAACTGCCCCTCCTGCCCCGATTTACCCCCCAAACCCCTCTATCTGCCCCCCAGGACCCCCCAAAGTGCCCCCCGCCCCGATTTACCCCCCAGGACCCCCCAACTGCCCCCCCGCCCCTATTTACCCCCCGGACCCCTCCATCTGCCCCCCAGGACCCCCCAACTGCCCCCCGCCCCGATTTACCCCCCAGACACCCCCCAAACTGCCCCTCCTGCCCCTATTTACCCCCTGGACCCCTCCATCTGCCCCCCAGGACCCCCCAAAGTGCCCCCACGCCCCGATTTACCCCCCAGGACCCCCCCAACTGCCCCCCCTCGCCCCTATTTACCCCCCGGACCCCTCCATCTGCCCCCCAGGACCCCCCAACTGCCCCCCGCCCCTATTTGCCCCCCAGCCCCCCCACTCACGCTGCCCCCCTCCATGGTGGGAGCCAGGCCCCGAATGGGGGGGAGGGGCGCAGCCGCCTGGGTCCCCTTGGAGGGGGGAGGGGTGGAGCCAGGGTGCCCCCTCCCCCCCACGCCCCTCCCCCCCCCCGCCGCCGTTCCGGTTGGCGATTGGCTGAGAGGGGAATTTGGGGAATGCGGGGGGGGGTGACAAGGGACAGCTGGCACCCATAGGGGACCCAGGCGGCCGGGAGACCCCTATAGACCCCCCCCATAGGGGACCCTGGAGTGGGGGTGACCCCTATAGACACCCCCTACCCCCCCTATAGGGGACCTAGGCACCTGGGTGACCCCCCATAGGGGAGTTGGGGGCAAAGGTGACCCCTATAGCCCCCCTACCCCCCCTATAGGGGACCCTGGAGTGGGGGTGACCCCTATAGACACCCCCTACCCCCCCTATAGGGGACCCTGGAGTGGGGGTGACCCCTATAGACACCCCCTACCCCCCCTATAGGGGACCTAGGCACCTGGGCGGCCCCTATAGACCCCCCAATGGGGACCTGGGGGCAGAGGTGAGCCCTATAGCCCCCCTACCCCCCTATAGGGGACCCAGGAGGGGGTGACCCCTACAGACCCCCCCAAGCCCCCCTATAGGGGACCCAGGTGACTGGTTGACCCCTACAGACCCCCCAAGCCCCCCTATAGGGGACCTAGGCACCTGGGCGACCCCCAAGACCCCCCATAGGGGACCTGGGGGCAAAGGTGACCCCTATAGCCCCCCTACCCCCCCTATAGGGGACCCTGGAGTGGGGGTGACCCCTATAGACACCCCCTACCCCCCCTATAGGGGGCCCAGGGGTCCGGTAGCCCCTGGAGGGGGGGGGGGGGGGGGGTTTTGGGGACCTACAACTCCCACCATGCCCCGGGGCAAGCCCCGCAGACCCCCTGGGACTCCGTTTCCCATCATGCCCTGCGCTCCCCAAGCCCCTCCCACCCTGCACCCCCTCCTCTACCCCCCTCAGCGCCCTCCCCCCCTCAGGACTCCATTTCCCATCATCCCCCGCGCTCCCCGCAGTCCTCCTCTATCCCATCACCCCACCAAGCCCCGCCCCCTACTCGGGACCCCGCCTCCTTTCCCCCCCTCGCGGCACCGCCCACGCACCCCTAACCACGCCCCCGCTCGCAAACCGCGCCTCCTTTCCCATTAACCACGCCCACCCGCCCTCTAACCACGCCTCCCCGCTTAATAACCCCGCCAGCCCGCCGCGCTCACCACGCCTCCCCGCCCCCCGACCACGCCCCTCCTCGTCGCGCTGACCACGCCCCCCGCCCCCTCTGACCACGCCTCCCTCCCCCCCACCCTCTCCCCGCCCGCAGCGCTCCAAGATGGCGGCGGGCGGCGGCGGCGGCTCCGCCGGGCCCGGAGCTCCCCCGGCCCGAGGCCGTTTCCCAGCCCGGCCACCTCGGGGCCCTTCCCGGCCTCCCGCCGCCGCCCCCCGGATCCGGACGCCTTTAAGGGAACCGTTCATTGCTGCCGGGAGCGGATTGGGAGCGGATCCGACCCTGCGGGCTTTGCTCGGCCTGGCCGGCGGCCTCAGGCGGCTCCGGGCGCTGCTCGGGGCCTCCTCCCGCGGGAGGCGGAGGACGGTGAGGGGCTGGGGGGGGGCCCGGGGGGCTCTGAGGGGATGGGGGGGTCCTGAGGGGGCTGTGAGGGGCTGGGGGGGCTGTGAGGGGATTGGGGGCGTCCCGGGGGCTGTGAGGGGCTGGGGGGGCTGTGAGGGGATGGGGGGGTCACTGAGGGGATGGGGGGTCCTGAGGGGGCTGTGAGGGGTTTGGGGGGGCACTGAGGGGATTGGGGGCGTCCCGGGGGCTGTGAGGGGTTTGGGGGGACTCACTGAGGGGTTTGGGGGGGCTGTGAGGGGCTGGGGGGTCCTGAGGGGGCTGTGAGGGGCTGGGGGGGCACTGAGGGGATTGGGGGCGTCCCGGGGGGCTGTGAGGGGTTTGGGGGCTCACTGAGGGGTTTGGGGGGGCTGTGAGGGGCTGGGGGGTCCTGAGGGGGCTGTGAGGGGCTGGGGGGGCACTGAGGGGATGGGGGGGTCACTGAGGGGACGGGGGGGTCCTGAGGGGGCTGTGAGGGGTTTGGGGGGTCACTGAGGGGTTTGGGGGGGCTGTGAGGGGCTGAGGGGGTCACTGAGGGGATGGGGGGGTCCTGAGGGGCCTGTGAGGGGTTTGGGGGGCACTGAGGGGTTTGGGGGGGCTGTGAGGGGCTGGGGGGGTCACTGAGGGGACGGGGGGGTCCTGAGGGGGCTGTGAGAGGTTTGGGGGGCCCTGGGGGGTCACTGAGGTGCTGTGAGGGGGCTGTGAGGGGCTGGGGGGTCCCGGGGGCTGTGAGGGGTTTGGGGGGCTCAGTGAGGGGCTGGGGGGGGCTCTGAGGGGCTCGGGGGGGGGTCACTGAGGGGCGGGGGGCAGTTTGGGGGGTCCTGGGGGGCTGGGAGAGGTCTGGGGGGGGCTGGGGGGGGGCTGTGAGGGGTTTGGGGGGACAGTGGGGGGCTGGGGGGCTGGGAGAGGCCGGGGGGGGGGGGGGGAGGCGGGGGGCCCTGCCGCCCCCGTCACGCGTGTCCCACGTGTCCCCTCCCCCCGTCACGCCCGTTCCCGCCGCCGCGCGCGTCACCTTTTCTTCCCCTGACGTCACACGCGTGACGCGCGTCCCCTCCCGCGTCACGCGTCCCCTCTGTGCTGCGTCACGCGGGACGCCTGCCTTCCGCGTCACGCGTCGCTTCTGCGTCACGCGTGTCCCGCCTTTCCCGTCCTTTTTACGTCACGTCCGTCACGCGTGTCGTTTGCGTGACGTACGTCCTCGGTCGTTCCCGTGTCGCAAGCGTTCTCGGCTCCTCCGGTGTCGCGTGTCACGCGTCCCTGGTGCGTTGTCCCGTGTCATGCGTCCGTGTCACGTGTGCTGCGTCACGCGTGTCCTCGTCTGCCCCGTGGCGCGTCTGTTGTCCCTGTCGTCGCGTGTCCTGCGTCACGCGTGTCATCCTTTCGTGTTGCCTCTCCTCCGTGCCACGCGTGTCCTTTCCGTGTCACCCGTGTCCCCTGTTCTTAGTCTGTCACGTGTTCTGTGTCATACGTGTCACGTGTCTCCATCGTGTCACGTGTCTCCATCGTGTCACGTGTCCCTGTTGTGTCATGTGCCACGCGTGTTCCTCATCCCTCCTGCCACGTGTCGTACGTGTTCTGTGTCACGCACGTCACATGTCCGTCGCGTGTCGCTTGCGTCCCACGCGTGTCCCTCGTCCTTACCGCATCACGCCGCGCGTCTCTCCCGTGTCACGCGTGTCCTTTCCGTGTCACGCCTGTCCTTTTTCTGTGTCAGCCCCGTCGCGCGTGTCCCTCCTGCGTCACGCGTGTCCCTCCTCGTTCTGACTCACGCCACGCGTGTCCCTCCTGTGTCACGCGTGTCCCTCCCGTGTCACGCGTGTCCCTTGTCCCTCTTGCGCCCCGTGTCCCCGCGCTGTCACGTGACGTGTGTCCCCGCGCTGTCACGTGATGCGTGTCCCTGCCCTGTCACGCGTGCCCTTTCGGCGTCACGTGTGTCACACGCGTGTGGGTCGCGTGTGACCCCCCCCACCCGTATCCATGTCCCTACCATGAAGAGGCGGGGCTTGTTTGAGGGGCGGGGCTTGTTTGAGGGGTGGGGCTTATATGGGGTGGGGCTTGGTGGGTGGGGCTCAAGGGGCGGGGCTTATTTGACGGGTAGGGCGTGGCTCAGGGGGGTTTTAAGGGAGGAGGGGCTCGGGGGAGGGGCGTGGCCGGGCTGGGTGTGGCAGAGGGGGGCGGGGCTGACGCTGTCCCCTCCCCCAGGAGGAATTCCGGGGGTTTCTGCCCGAGGAGGTGGCGACGCCCGGCCCCGCCCGACGCTCGCAGCGAGGTCAGTGCCCCTCCCCCCCCCATGGGTGGGGGGGTCCCGGCTCCCCGGGGCCCCTCCCCCTCACCCCTTTCCCCTCCCCCACAGGCACCCACCACCCCCCAGCGCCGGCCCCTCCCCCCCCCACCGCCGCCGCCCTTCCCCCCACGCCGGGGGCGGGGCCTCGGCCACCGCCCTGCCCCGCCCTCCCCGGGGTCGCCTCCACCTCCTCCCCCCCCCCACCCGCCGCTTGCGGGGCGGGCCCGGCGCCCCTCCCCCCCGCTGGCGGGGGAGGGGAGGGGGGCGGCGGCGGCAGGGGGGGGAGGGGGCCGCTCCCGCCTCCCCGAGGCGGGGGGCGGGGGCGGCGGGGACGCCGCGGCGGCGGCGGCGGCAGGGGACGATCCTGGGGAGCCTGCGGCAGTTCGTCATGCCCCTCGTCAGCGCCCGCTCCTCCCGCCCCATCCGGCCCCCCCGCCGCTTCGTCGACACCCCCGCCCCCGCCGGCCACACCCCCGCCCCCGCCGGCCACACCCCAGCACCCGCCGGCCACACCCCAGCCCCCGCCGGCCACACCCCGGCGCCCGCCGGTGACGTTTCACCGCCCGCCGGTGACGTTTCAGCGCCCGCCGGCGTCACCGCTCCACCCACCGGCGTCACCCCGCTCGACAGCGTCACCCCCCCGCCCGCCGGTGTCACCCTGCCGCCCGTCAGCGTCGCCCCTCCGCTCAACACCGTCACCCGGCCACCCGCCGGTGTCACCCCTCCGCTCAACAGCGTCACCCTGCCACCCATCGGTGTCACCCAGCCACCCATGCATGTCACCCTGTCGCCCAGCGGTGTCACCCAGCCGCCCGCCGGCGTCACCCGGCCACCCCCTGCCGTCACCCTGCCACCCGCGAGCGTCACCCCGCCGCCCAACACCGTCACCCTGCCCCCCGCCGCTGTCGCCCACCCCCCCGCGGGTGACGTCCCCCCGCTGGGGGCCCCCCCGCGCTGGCCCCCCTCCCCCGCCTCCTCCCCCCCCTCCTCCTCCTCGCCGCCCCCCTCCCCCGGCTCGTCCCCACCGCCCTCCCCGGCGGTGACACCGGTGGCCCCCGCGGTGACGCCGGTGGCCCCCGCGCCCCGGCGGGCCATCCTGCGCGAGGCCACCTTCCGCTGGACCTCCCTGCGCCCCGCCGGGGGTGGCGGCGGTGACGTCACCAAGGGCGGCGGCGGCGACAGCGCCGGGGACAACGCCGACATCACCAGCGACGCCGGTGACAGCGCCAGCAACACCCCGCTGGCGTCGGAGGACGCCCCGGCCGCGCTCGGCGACGCCGCGGTGACGTTCGGCGACGCCGCGGTGACGTTCGGCGACGCCGCGGTGACGTTTGACGCCCCGGTGACGTTTGGCGACGCCTCGGTGACGTTTGGGGACGCCCCAACCCCCTTCGAGGACACCCCGGCGACGTTCAGGGACTGTCGGGTGACATCGGGGGACGCCGCGGCGACGGCCGGGGACGCCCCGGTGACGTTTGGGGACGCCGCGGTGACGCCGAGGGCCGCCGCGGTGACGCTCGGGGACGCCGCGGTGACGCTCGGTGCCACCAAAACCGCTCCCGTGACCCCCGAAACCGCCCCGGCCGCCCTCGGGGACGCGATGGTGGCCCTCGGGGACATCCAAGTGGCCCTCGGGGACGCCTTGGTGGCCTCGCGGGCCACCCCTCGCCGCCCGCCGCTGCTGCGAGCCCCCTGCTTCACCGCCAGCGCCGCCCACCTCCGCATCTACCAGTCGCTGGGGGACGGCGACGCCGGCGCTGACGTCACCGCCGGCGCCGCCGAGGGGGTCCCCGAAGCCACCCCCGCCGTCACCCGCCGTCCCCTCCCCCCCGCCAACCACCTGGCCCTGCCCCAGTTCGCCCCGCGGCCGGGGGACGCCGCCGAGGCCGCCGCTGACGTCACGGGGGAGGCCGCCGCTGACGTCACGGGGGAGGCCGCCGCTGACGTCACGGGGGAGGCCGGTGACATCGTCGGGGACATCGACCGCGTCTACAGCCTCCTCAGCCGCGCCAAGGTCCAGCTCTTCAACATCGACCGGCGGCAGCAGCGCCGCTCCCCCCCGGTGAGACCCCGCGTTTGGGGGGGACCCCCGGCGCCCCGCACCCGTTTTGGGGGGGGGTGGGGGGGTTTTGGGGACCCCCCAGGGCCCTGGGTCCCTGTTTTGGGGGGGGTTTGGGGACCCCCGGGCGCCTGGGTCCCTGTTTTGGGGGGGGGTTGGGGGGATTTGGGGACCCCCAGGGCCCTGGGTCCTTGTTTTGGGGGGGGGGTGGGGGGGTTTTGGGGACCCCCCAGGGCCCTGGGTCCCTGTTTTGGGGGGTTTGGGGACCCCCGGTCGCCTGGGTCCCTGTTTTGGGGGGGTTGGGGGGATTTGGGGACCCCCAGGGCCCTGGGTCCCTGTTTTGGGGGGGGGGTTGGGGGGGATTTGGGGACCCCCGGGCGCCTGGGTCCCTGTTTTGGGGGGGTTGGCGGGGATTTGGGGACCCCCGGGCGCCTGGGTCCCTGTTTTGGGGGGTTTTGGGGACCCCTGGTCGCCTGGGTCCCTGTTTTGGGGGGGGTTGGGGGGCATTTGGGGACCCCCGGGCACCTGGGTCCCTGTTTTGGGGGGGGGGTTGGGGGGGATTTGGGGGACCCCCGGGCACCTGGGTCCCTGTTTTGGGGGGGGTTGGGGGGATTTGGGGACCCCCAGGGCCCTGGGTCCTTGTTTTGGGGGGGGGTGGGGGGGTTTGGGGGACCCCCCAGGGCCCTGGGTCCCTGTTTTGGGGGGGGGGTTTTGGGGACCCCCAGGGCCCTGGGTCCCTGTTTTGGGGGGGGTTTGGGGACCCCTGGTCGCCTGGGTCCCTGTTTTGGGGGGGGTTGGGGGGATTTGGGGACCCCCGGGCACCTGGGTCCCTGTTTTGGTGGGGGGTTGGGGGGATTTGGGGACCCCCAGGGCCCTGGGTCCTTGTTTTGGGGGGGTGGGGGGTTTGGGGGACCCCCAGGGCCCTGGGTCCCTGTTTTGGGGGGTTTGGGGGACCCCCGGTCGCCTGGGTCCCTGTTTTGGGGGGGGTTGGGGGGATTTGGGGACCCCCGGGCGCCTGGGTCCCTGTTTTGGGGGGGGGGGTTGGCGGGGATTTGGGGACCCCCGGGCGCCTGGGTCCCTGTTTTGGGGGGGGGGTTGGGGGGGATTTGGGGGACCCCCGGGCACCTGGGTCCCTGTTTTGGGGGGGGTTGGGGGGATTTGGGGACCCCCAGGGCCCTGGGTCCCTGTTTTGGGGGGTGGGGGGGTTTGGGGGACCCCCCAGGGCCCTGGGTCCCTGTTTTGGGGGGGGTTGGGGGGATTTGGGGATCCCCGGGCGCCTGGGTCCCTGTTTTGGGGGGGGTTGGGGGGATTTGGGGACCCCCGGGTCCCCGCTGGGGGGTCCCAGGGGTCCGGGTGCTCACCCCCACCCCCCCCCCCCCCCCCCAGGCGTCTCCGGAGCCGGAGGAGGAGCAGGAGGAGCCCGAGGGGGCACCCGGGGACCCCCAGGTGGGGATGGGGGCACCCATGGGTGCTGGGGGGGGGCCCTGTGGGTGCTGGGGGGCCCTGCGGGTGCTGGGGGTCACGTACAGGTGCTGGGGGGGGGCTCTGTGGGTGCTGGGGGTCACCTATGGGTGCTGGGGGGGTGCTGTGTGGGTGCTGGGGGGCCCCTATGGGTGCTGGGGGGCTCCTATGGGTGCTGGGGGGTCTATAGCTCCTGGGAGGCACCCATGTCCCCCTTGTCCCCATGTGTCCCCCCACGTCCCCCGTCCGTCTGTGTCCTTATGTCCCCCCGTGTCCCCCTGTCCCCCCACCCCCCCCATGTCCCCCCCGTCCCCCCATGTCCCCCTGTCCCCCCCCATCCTCCCATGTCCCCCATGTCCCCAATGTCCCCCTGTCCCCCCCGTCCCCCCCGTCCTCCCATGTCCCCCTGTCCCCCCATGTCCCCAATGTCCCCCTGTCCCCCCCCGTCCCCCCTGTTCCCCCATGTCCCCCGTCCCCCCCGTCCTCCCATGTCCCCCTGTCCCCCCCATGTCCCCAATGTCCCCCTGTCCCCCCTCCCCCCGTTCCTCCATGTCCCCCCATGTCCCTCTGTCCCCCTGTGTCCCCAATATCCTCCTGTCCCCCCCGTCCCCCCTGTCCCCCCATGTCCCCCGTCCCCCCATGTCCCCAACGTCCCCCTGTCCCCCCGTGTCCCCAGTGTCCCCCTGTCCCCCCCCGTCCCTATGTCCCCCCATATCCCCAATCTCCCCACTGTCCCCCCGTCCTCCCATGTCCCCCGTCCCCAATGTCCCCCCTGTGTCCCCGCGTCCCCCTGTCCCCCCATGTCCCCAATGTCCCCCCGTCCCCCCGTGACGGCCTGTCCCGTGTGTCCCCCCCCCCCCCCGCCGCTGTCCCCAGGGGGGGCCGGGTCCCCGCATCAAGCACGTCTGCCGTCACGCCGCCGTGGCGCTGGGCCGGGCCCGGGCCACCGTCCCCGAGAGCGTCCCCCGCCTCAGCGCCCTGCCCCCGCCCCGCGGAGCCTCCCCCCACGAAGGTGAGGGGGGCGCGGGGGGACCCACGGACGCGGGGAGGGGGACGCACGGACGCAGGGGGGGGCCTGGGTGTCCCCGTGGCCTTCCTCCCCCTCCCTCCCCCCTCCCCCTCCAGTCATGGGTCCCGATTTTGGGGGGGTTTGGGGAGGCTTTGGGTCCCCCCCAGGCCCCTGGGTCCCTTTTTGGGGGGGTGTGGGGTGGATATGGGGGGTTTTGGGTCCCCCCAGGCCCCTGGGTCGCTTTTTGGGGGGGTGTGGGGGGGATTTGGGGGGTTTTGGGTCCCCCCAGGCGCCTGGGTCCCTTTTTGGGGGGGGGGTTGGGGGGGATTTGGGGGTTTTGGGTCCCCCCAGGCCCCTGGGTCCCTTTTTGGGGGGGGTTGGGGGGGGGGATTTGGGGGTTTTGGGTCCCCCCCAGGCCCCTGGGTCGCTTTTTGGGGGGGTTTGGGGGGGATTTGGGGGGTTTTGGGTCCCCCCCAGGCCCCTGGGTCGCATTTTGGGGGGGAGTTGGGGGGTTTTGGGTCCCCCCAGGCCCCTGGGTCCCTTTTTGGGGGGTTTGGGGGGGATTTGGGGGTTTTGGGTCCCCCCAGGCCCCTGGGTCGCTTTTTGGGGGGGATTTGGGGGGTTTTGGGTCCCCCCCGGCCCCTGGGTCCCTTTTTGGGGGGGGTTGGGCGGAATTTTGGGGGGTTTTGGGGGTTTTGGTCTCCCCCAGACCCCTGGGTCCTTTGTTTGGGGGGGGGGGGGTTTGGGTCCCCCCCCAGATGCTCGGGTCCCTTTTTGGGGGGGCTTTGGGTGGTGTTTGGTCCCCCCCCGACCCCTGGGTCCCCCCCAAACCCCTGGGTCCTTTTTGGGGGGGGGGGGTTTAGGGCCCCCCAGATGCTTGGGTCCCTTTTTTGGGGGGGGTTGGGGGGTTGGGGGCCCCCCTGGGTCCCTTTTGGGGGGTTGGAGGGGTTTTGGGTCTTCCCCAGACCCCTGAGTCCCTTTTTGGGGGGGGGGGTTGGGGGTTGGGCTCCCCCAGACCCCTGGGTCTCTTTTGGGGGGGGGGGTTGGGGGGTTGGGCTCCCCCCAGACCCCTGGGTCTCTTTTGGGGGGGGGGGTTGGGGGGTTGGGCTCCCCCCAGACCCCTGGGTCTCTTTTGGGGGGGGGTTGGGGGTTGGGCTCCCCCAGACCCCTGGGTCTCTTTTGGGGGGGGGTTGGGGGGTTGGGGGAGTTGGGGGGGTTGGGCTCCCCCCAGACCCCTGCCCCCCCCCAACCCCCCTTTTTTCCTCCCCCCCAGAGACCTCTTCAGCCTCGGAGGCCGAGGGGGGTCGAGCCAAGCGATCGCGGGGGAGGGGGTCCCCCGCACAGGCCCCCCCCGCCGCCGCCGCCCCCGCCGCCGCCCCCCCGCCGCCCCCGCGGAAGAACCGGCAGGCGCGCTGCGGCCGCTGCCGGGGCTGCCGCCGCCTCCAGGACTGCGCCGCCTGTCCCAACTGTCGCGACAAACCCAAATTCGGGGGGCCCAACACCAAGAAACAGTGCTGCGTGTGAGTGTGTCCCCCCCCCCAACGCCATGGGACCCCCCCCTCCGTGCACCTGGGACCCCCCCAACCCCTGGGACCCCCCATGCAGCTGGGACCCCCCCCATGCACCTGGGACCCCCCAGACCCCTAGGACCCCCCCAAAACCATGGGACCCCCCCCCATGCACCTGGGACCCCCCAGACCCCTGGGACCCCCCCCAAAACCATGCGACCCCCCCCAACCCCTGGGACCCCCCCATGCAGCTGGGACCCCCCCCCGACCCCTGGGGCCCCCCCCCCATGCACCTGGGACCCCCGCCCCAACCCCTGGGACCCCCCCGAGACCATGGGACCCCCCCCCCCATGCACCTGGGACCCCCCCAACCCCTGGGACCCCCCCCATGCACCTGGGACCCCCCCAGACCCCTAGGACCCCCCAAAACCATGGGACCCCCCCCATGCACCTGGGACCTCCCCCAGACCCCTGGGACCCCCCCAAAACCATGCGACCCCCCCCATGCAGCTGGGACCCCCCATGCAGCTGGGACCCCCCCCCATGCACCTGGGACCCCCGCCCCAACCCCTGGGACCCCCCCCGAGACCATGGGACCCCCCCCCATGCACCTGGGACCCCCCCCAGACCCCTGGGACCCCCCAAAACCATGCGACCCCCCCAACCCCTGGGACCCCCAGATCCTTGGGGACCCCCCATGCAGCTGGGACCCCCCCCAGACCCCTAGGACCCCCCCCAAAACCATGGGACCCCCCCCCATGCACCTGGGACCCCCCCCAGACCCCTAGGACCCCCCCAAAACCATGGGACCCCCCCATGCAGCTGGGACCCCCCAGACCCCTAGGACCCCCCAAAACCATGGGACCCCCCCCCATGCAGCTGGGACCCCCCCCAGACCCCTGGGACCCCCCAAAACCATGCGACCCCCCAACCCCTGGGACCCCCCCATGCAGCTGGGACCCCCCCGACCCCTGGGACCCCCCCATGCACCTGGGACCCCCGCCCCAACCCCTGGGACCCCCCCTGAGACCATGGGACCCCCCCCCCATGCACCTGGGACCCCCCAGACCCCTGGGACCCCCCAAAACCATGCGACCCCCCCAACCCCTGGGACCCCCCAGATCCTTGGGGACCCCCCCATGCAGCTGGGACCCCCCCAGACCCCTAGGACCCCCCCAAAACCATGGGACCCCCCCCCATGCACCTGGGACCCCCCCAGACCCCTAGGACCCCCCCAAAACCATGGGACCCCCCCCCATGCACCTGGGACCCCCGCCCCAACCCCTGGGACCCCCCGA
Source organism: Nipponia nippon (assembly GCF_047370975.1). Lineage (NCBI taxonomy): Eukaryota > Metazoa > Chordata > Aves > Pelecaniformes > Threskiornithidae > Nipponia > Nipponia nippon. Next base: position 616,001 of record NW_028262363.1, read on the forward strand.
GACCATGGGACCCCCCCCCATGCACCTGGGACCCCCGCCCCAACCCCTGGGACCCCCCCCAAAACCATGGGACCCCCCCATGCACCTGGGACCCCCCCAGACCCCTGGGACCCCCCCATGCACCTGGGACCCCCCAGACCCCTGGGACCCCCCCAAAACCATGCGACCCCCCCAACCCCTGGGACCCCCCCATGCAGCTGGGACCCCCCCGAGACCCCTGGGACCCCCCCATGCACCTGGGACCCCCCCCAACTCCTGGGACCCCCCCTGCACCTGGGACCCCCCCAGACCCCTGGGACCCCCCAAAACCATGCGACCCCCCTCAACCCCTGGGACCCCCCTGAGACCCCTGGGACCCCCCAGATCCTTGGGGACCCTCCCCATGCAGCTGGGACCCCCCCCCAACACCCTGGGACCCCTCCATGCACCTGGGACCCCCCAAAACCCTGGGACCCCCCCCCCAGACCCCTGGGTGCCCCCCCAGACCCCCGGGTGCCCCCCCGACGCCTGGGTCCCCTCTGGGTGCCCCCCAGACCCCTGGGTGCCCCCCACCCCCCGGGTCCCCCCTGATGTCATCCCCCCCCCAGGTACCGCAAGTGCGACAAGATCGAGGCGCGCAAGATGGAGCGGCTGGCGCGGAAAGGTGGGGGCGCGCGGGGGCCATAGGGGGCGTATGGGGGCCATAGGGGACATGGGGGGGCCATAGGGGTACGTGGGGGCCATAGGGGACACGTGGGGGCCATAGGGGTACGTGGAGGCCATAGGGGACGTATGGGGGCCATAGGGGACACGTGGGGGCTATAGGGGTACGTGGGGGCCATAGGGGACACGTGGGGGCCATAGGGGACGTATGGGGGCCATAGGGGACACGTGGGGGCCATAGGGGTACGTGAGGGCCATAGGGGACATGTGGGGGCCATAGGGGACATGTGGGGGCTATATGGGTATGTGGGGGCCATAGGGGTACATGGGGGCCATAGGGGACGTATGGGGGCCATAGGGGTACGTGGGGGCCATAGGGGACGTATGGGGGCCATAGGGGACACGTGGGGGCCATAGGGGTACGTGGGGGCCATAGGGGACACGTGGGGGCCATAGGGGACGTATGGGGGCCATAGGGGTACGGGGGGGCGATAGGGGGCGTATGGGGGGGATAGGGGACACGGGGGGGCCGAAGGGGTACGGGGAGGCCATGGGGGACGTGGGGGGGCCATAGGGGACACGGGGGGGCTATAGGGGTACGTGGGGGCCATAGGGGACGTATGGGGGCCATAGGGGACATGTGGGTGCCGTAGGGGACGCGCAGGGGCTGTAGGGGTACGTGGGGGCCAGAGGGGACACGTGGGGGCTATAGGGGATGCTTGGGGGCCATAGGGAACGTGTGGGGGCCGTAGGGGATGCGTGGGGGCTATAGGGGACACGTGGAGGCTATAGGGGATGTGTGGGGGCCGTAGGGGATGCGTGGGGGCTATAGGGGACACGTGGGGGCCATAGGGAACACATGGGGGCTATAGGGGTATGTGGGGGCCGTAGGGGACATGTGGGGGCCATAGGGGACACGTGGAGGCTATAGGGGACGTGTGGGGGCCGTAGGGGACGCACGGGGTCTATAGGGGTACATGGGGGCCGTAGGGGACGCGTGGGGGCTATAGGGGATGCTTGGGGGCATAGGGGATGCGTGGGGGCTATAGGGGTACGTGGGGGCCGTAGGGGACGCGTGGGGGCTATAGGGGATGCTTGGGGGCATAGGGGATGCGTGGGGGCTATAGGGGTACGTGGGGGCCGTAGGGGACGCGTGGGGGCTATAGGGGACGCGCGGGGGCCATAGGGAGCCCCTGGGGTCTATAGGGGCTACGGGGAGCCTGAGGGATCTATAGGGGTGATGGGAAGCTATAGGGGACCGTCAGAGCCTATAGGGAGCCGTAGGGAGGTGTAGGGTCCTGTAGCAGCTGTACGGAGCCGTGGAAGACGGTTCATCGGAGGCTATAGGGAGCCACAGGGGTCTGTGGGGGCTATAGGGGTCTATAGGGACCATAGGGACTCAAAGAGAGGGTGGGAAGCTAGAGGGAGCCATAGGGAGATGTAGGGATCCATAGTGACCGTAGGAAGCCATAGGGAAGCACAGGAGTCTATAGGGGCTATAGAGAGCCCCGGGTGCCTATAGGGACTATAATGAGCTATAGAAGGCTGCAGGGTTTAGCGGGAGCTATAAGGAACTGCTGGGTTCTATAGCAGTAGTAGGAAACTATAGGTAGCTATAAGGATTGCGAGAAAGTATAGGGACTCATAGTGTCCTATAAAGCCTATAGAAATCTATAGGGACTGTAGCAACACGTACAGAGTTATAGGAACTATAAGAAGCTATAGGGACCCACAGCAGTCCATAGGGGCCGTAGGAAACGATAGGGAGCCACAGGGGCCTATAGGGAGCTGTAGGAACCATAGGGACCTGTAGAATGCTATAGGCACCACAGAAAGCTGTAGGGAGCCGCAGGGATCTTTAGGGGCCATAGGGGTCTATAGGGGCCAAGGGGAGCTATAGGGAGCCCCAGGGGTCTGTAGCGGCTGTAGGAAGCTATAGGGGCCTACAGGGATCTTTAGGGACCATAGGGAGCCCCAGGGATCTATAGGTGCTGTAGGGATTTATAGAAATCTGTAGAGCTCTATAGAAGGTGTAGATGCTTATAGAGAGCTATAAGGAACCACAGGGGTCTGTAGGGGTTGTGGGGAGCTATAGGGGCCTGTAGAGCTCTATAGAGTATGTAGAGGCCTATAGGGAGCCATAGGGATCTATAGGGGCCACAGGGAGCTATAGGGAGCCCCAGAGGCCTATAGGAGGCTATAGGGGTCTATAGGGGCCATAGGGAGCTATAGGGAGCTACAGTGATCTATAGGGGCCATAGGGAGCTATAGGGAGCCCCAGGGGTCTGTAGGGGGTGTAGAGGCCTATAGGGGGCCATAGGGGTCTATAGGGGCCATAGGGAGCTACAGTGGTCTATAGGGGCCATAGGGAGCCCCAGGAGTCTATAGGGGGTGTAGAGGCCTATAGGGGGCCATAGGGGTCTATAGGGGCCATAGGGAGCCTCAGGGGTCTATAGGGGCCATAGGGAGCCCCAGGAGTCTATAGGGGGTGTAGAGGCCTATAGGGGGCCATAGGGGTCTATAGGGGCCATAGGGAGCCTCAGGGGTCTATAGGGGGTGTAGAGGCCTATAGGGGGCCATAGGGGCCCTGTGGGGTGCTGGGGGCCTCTGGGGACCTATAGGGGTCTGGGGGCTGCATGGGGAACCCTATGGGGGCGTGACCCCTCCCCCCGCCCTCCCCGTGTCCCCGCCCCTCCCCCAGGTCCCCTCCCCCCCAGGTGTCCCCTCCCCCAGGTGTCCCCTCCCCCCCCAGGTGTCCCCTCCCCCATGTCCCCTCCCCCCGGCCACATGGTCCCCGAGCAGGGACAGGGACAGAGGGACAGGGACAGAGGTACGGGGGGGTTGGGGACACGGGGGGGGGCGGGGGTCCCAGAGGGGAGGTGGGGACATGGGGGGGGTCCCAAAGGGGACATGGGGACACGGGGGGGGGGGACATGGGGACATGGCGGGGGTCCCAGAGGGGACGGGGGGACATGGGGGGGGCATGGGGACATGAGGGGGGTCCCGAAGGGGACATGGGGGGGGTCCCAGAGGGGACATGGGGACATGGGGGGGCATGGGGACATGAGGGGGGTCCCGAAGGGGACATGGGGGGACATGGGGGGGGTCCCAGAGGGGACATGGGGACATGGGGGGGATGTGGGGACATAGGGGGTTCCAGAGGGGACGTGGGGACACGGGGGGGGCCCAGAGGGGACATGGGGACACGGGGGGGGGGGGATGTGGGGACATAGGGGGGTCCCAGAGGGGACGTGGGGACACGGGGGGGGCCCAGAGGGGACAGGGGGACACGGGGGGGATGTGGGGACATAGGGGGGTCCCAGAGGGGACGTGGGGACACGGGAGGGGGGCATGGGGACATGGGGGGGGTCCCAGAGGGGACGGGGGGACCCGCGGGGGGGCCCAGAGGGGACATGGGGACACGGGGGGGGGGGGGCATGGGGACATGAGGGGGGTCCCGAAGGGGACATGGGGGGGACATGGGGACATGGGGGGGGTCCCAGAGGGGACGGGGGGACGGGGGGGGGCATGGGGACATGAGGGGGGGACATGGGGACACGGGGGGGGGCGTCCCAAAGGGGACATGGGGACACGGGGGGGGGCCCAGAGGGGACATGGGGACACGGGGGGGGGGGCATGGGGACATGAGGGGGGGACATGGGGACACGGGGGGGGGGGGTCCCAAAGGGGACATGGGGAGATGGAGGGGGCCCAGAGGGGACGTGGGGACACGGGGGGGGGGGGGAGGGTGGTGGCATGGGGGGGCCACAGAGGGGACGTGGGGGGAGATGGGGACGGGGGGGGGGGGGATGTGGGGACACGGGGGGGGGGGGGGACACGTGGGGACATGGGGGGGACGTGGGGGCTTTGGGGGGGCCCCCCACGCCCGGGGGTGTCCCCCTGAGCGCCCCTCCCCCCCCGTGTCCCCGCAGGCCGCTGCCCCCCCCGGGCGACGCCGCCGCCGTGGGACTCGGAGGAGTCGGGGGAGGAGGGGGAGGCGGGGGGGACGCGGGGGGGACATGGGCGGGGGGCGGGGGGGGCGAGCCCCTCCCCCCGGCGCTCGGGGCGACGCTGCCTGCGCCCCCGCCCCCGCGCCCCCCCTCGCCGCCCCTCCGACGGCGAGAGCGGGGGCCGCCCCCCCAGGGTGAGGGGGGACACGCGTGACGGGGGGGGGGCGTGGGGGGACGGGGGGACACGCGTGACGGGGGGGGGCGTGGGGGGACGGGGGGACACGCGTGACGGGGGGCGTGGGGGGATGGGGGGACACGCGTGACGGGGGGACACGCGTGACGGGGGGGGCGTGGGGGGACGGGGGGACACGCGTGACGGGGGGGCGTGGGGACACGCGGGGGCGTGGGGACACGCGTGACACAGGTGAGTGGGGGTGGGGACACGCGTGACGTGGGGGTGTGGGGACACGGCGGGGGCGTGGGGACACGCGTGACACAGGTGAGTGGGGGTGGGGACACGCGTGACGTGGGGGTGTGGGGACACGGGGGCGTGGGGACACGCGTGACACAGGTGAGTGGGGGTGGGGACACGCGTGACGGGGGGGTGTGGGGACACGGGGGGGCCGTGGGGACACGCGTGACACAGGTGAGTGGGGGTGGGGACACGCGTGACATGGGGGTGTGGGGACACGGGGGGCGTGGGGACACGCGTGACACAGGTGAGTGGGGGTGGGGACACGCGTGACGTGGGGGTGTGGGGACACGGGGGAGGCGTGGGGACACGCGTGACGGGGGCGTGGGGACACGGCGGGGGCGTGGGGACACGCGTGACACAGGTGAGTGGGGGTGGGGACACGCGTGACGTGGGGGTGTGGGGACACGGGGGCGTGGGGACACGCGTGACGCAGGTGAGTGGGGGTGGGGACACGCGTGACGTGGGGGTGTGGGGACACGCGTGATCCGTGGGGGGGAGGGGACGTGGGGGGACATGGGGACACGCGTGACCCGGGGGGGGGGGAGGGGGATGGGGGGACGTGGGGATATGGGGACACGCGTGACCCGTGGGGGGAGGGGGCGTGGGGACGCGGGGACCCCGGTGCCACCCCCTGCCCCTCCCCCCGCGTCCCCCGAGCCCCCCCCCGCGGCGGAGGACCCCCCCCGCCCGCGCCGCGCCCCCCTCCAGCCCCTCCTGCAGCTGCGGGCCCGGCCCCGCCACCACAAGGTGGGGGGCACCCAGGGGTGGGGGGCACCCGGGGGGGGGGGGCACCCATGGGGGGGGGCGCCCAGGGGTGGGGGGAATTAGGGTAGGGGGGCACCCAGGGGTGGGGGAGGGCACCCATGGAGGGGGGACACACCCATGGGGGGGGGGCACCCATGGGGGGGACCCCGGGGGAGGGGGCTTGGGGGGGAGCACCCATGGGTGGGGGGGAATTAGGGTAGGGGGGCACCCATGGGTGGGAGGGCACTATAGGGGTGGGTATATAGGGGTGGGGGGCACCCATGGGTGGGGGGCACCTATAGGGGTGGGTATATAGGGGTGGGTATATAGGGGTGGGGGGCACCCATGGGTGGGGGCATCTATAGGGGTGGGTATATAGGGGGGGGGCACCCATGGGTGGGGGGGCACCTATAGGGGTGGGTATATATGGGGGGGGCACCCATGGGTGGGGGGTGCCTATAGGGGTGGGTATATAGGGGTGGGGGGCACCCATGGGTGGGGGGGCATCTATAGGAGTGGGTATATAGGGGTGGGGGACACCCATGGGTGGGGGGGCGCCTATAGGGGTGGGTATATAGGGGTGGGGGGCACCCATGGGGGGGGGTACCTATAGGGGTGGGTATATATGGGGGGGGGGCACCCATGGGTGGGGGGCAGCTATAGGGGTGGGTATATAGGGGTGGGGGGCACCCATGGGTGGGGGGCACCTATAGGATGGGCATATAGGGGTGAGGGGCACCTATGGGGGGTAGGGTCAGGGGGTGCCCCCGGGGGGTGATTAGGGGTGATGGGGGGGGGGGGCTATGGGTGGGGGCACCCATAGGGCCCTGACCCCCTGACCCCCCCCCCCCCCCCCCAGGAGTGGGGCCCCCCGGCACCCTGGCCCCCCCCCCGAACGGGTGGGCGGGGAAGGCGCGGCCCAGCGACGGGGTGCACCGCCTGCGCGTCGACTTCAAGGTGGGGACCCCCCCCCAGGGCACCCCAAAACCCGGGGACCCCCCCATCTATAGGGGTCCCCCATCTATAGGGACCCCCCATCTATAGGGACCCCCCCAGGGCACCCCAAAACCCGGGGACCCCCCTATCTATAGGGACCCCCCAGGGCACCCCAAAACCCGGGGACTCCCCCCATCTATAGGGACCCCCCTATCTATAGGGACCCCCCCAGGGCACCCCAAAACCCGGGGACCCCCCCCCATCTATAGGGACCCCCCATCTATAGGGACCCCCCATCTATAGGGACCCCCCGGCACCCCAAAACCCGGGGACCCCCCATGTATAGGGGTTCCCCATCTATAGGGACCCCCCGGCACCCCAAAACCCAGGGACCCCCGGGATCCCCCCAGGGCACCCCAAAGCCCAGGGACCCCCCCCCCCATCTATAGGGGCCCCCCATCTATAGGGACCCCCCCCAGGGCACCCCAAAACCCGGGGACCCCCCCCCATCTATAGGGACCCCCCATCTATAGGGACCCCCCCCAGGGCACCCCAAAACCCGGGGACTCCCCCCCATCTATAGGGGTCCCCCTATCTATAGGGACCCCCCCCCAGGGCACCCCAAAACCCGGGGACCCCCCCATCTATAGGGACCCCCCCCCCATCTATAGGGACCCCCCATCTATAGGGCCCCCCCCCGGCACCCCAAAACCCGGGGACCCCCCCATGTATAGGGGTCCCCCATCTATAAGGACCCCCCAGGGCCCCCCAAAACCCAGGGACCCCCCCCCCATCTATAGGGGCCCCCCATCTATAGGGACCCCCCAGGGCACCCCAAAACCCGGGGACCCCCCCCATCTATAGGGACCCCCCATCTATAGGGACCCCCTCCAGGGCACCCCAAAACCCGGGCACCCCCCATCTATAGGGGTCCCCCCATCTATAGGGACCCCCCAGGGCACCCCAAAACCCCTGGGACCCCCCAGAAGCCCCAGAACCCCCCCATCTATAGGGGCCCCCGTCTATAGGGGCCCCCCAGGGCACCCCAAAACCCCTGGGACCCCACCCAGGACACTCGTCACCTATAGGGTCCCCCCCATATTTTTGGGGCCCCCCTGTCTATAGCGGCCCCCCCCATCTATAGGGGTCTCCCCATCTATAGGGGCCCCCAGGGCACCCTAAAACCCCTGAGACACCCCCCCCCATCTATAGGGGCCCCCCCATCTATAGGGTGCCCCCTATCTACAGGGGCCAGAGTAAGGGGGTTGGGCTCCCCCCCCATGAGGGTGCCCCCCGTTTCTATAGGTGCCTCCCCTATAGGAGGATCACACCCCACCTATAGGGATCCCAGTTACGGGGGTAGGACCCCCCCCATCCATAGGGACCGCAGGAAAGGGGCGGGGCTTGGGTGCCCCCCTTATTTCTATAGGTGCCTCCCTTATCTATAGGGGTCCCAGTTATGGGGGTATCGCCCCCCCCCAATCCATAGGGACCCCGGTAAGGGAGGGGGGGTGGGGTCCCTGCCCCCAGGGGGGTGTGGGGGAGGGGGTGCCCCCCTGTTTCTATAGGCGCCCCCCTATAGGAGGACTGTTCCCCATCTATAGGGGTCCCAGTTATGGGGTTATCGCCCCCCCCCCCCAATCCAAAGGGTCCCCAGTAAGGGAGGGGGGTGGGGTCCCCGCCCCCATGGGGGGGTGGGGGAGGGGGTGCCCCCCGTTTCTATAGGCGCCCCCCCGTTTCTATAGGCGCCCCCCTATAGGAGGACTGTTCCCCATCTATAGGGGTCCCAGTTATGGGGTTATCGCCCCCCCCCCCCAATCCATAGGGTCCCCAGTAAGGGAGGGGGGTGGGG